>NW_016107490.1:373659-380570 GCF_001604975.1 Cebus imitator
GACGGGGTTTCACCATGTTGACCAGGATGGTCTCGATCTCTTGACCTCGTGATCCACCCGCCTCGGCCTCCCAAAGTGCTGGGATTACAGGCTTGAGCCACCGCGCCCGGCCGATAGTTCATTTCTTTATACTAGTCTCCTACATTCAAATGCTTTTAAATTACTTTTTGAATTAAACAGCTGCTATCTTTTGAGATTTCTTTATATGTTCTAGAATAGTGTCTATTGTTGGCTATGTAGTTTACAAACATTTTCCTCTACTCTGTAAGCCATCTTTTCATTCATTTAGCAGATTTTGCACGCAGAATATATTTTTAATTTTAATAAAGTCAATTTATCATTTTTTCCTTTTACAGACAATTACCTTGAGGTCCAGTCTAAAAGCGCTTTGCCTAACTCTAGATCCCTAAGATACTTTTTATATTTTGTTTCTAAATGTTTTAGAGTTTCACATTTTACATTGATGCACATGACCAATTTTGAGTTAATCTTAGAGAAGTATGAAACTTGGTAAAAGATCATTAGTTTGCTTATGGGTGTCAAATGGAATCAGCACCATTTATTTAAAACACTACCATTAACTGCTTTTTCATTTTTGTCAAAACCAGTTGGGCATATTTTTGTTGGCCTCTTTCTGGTTTATATTTTCTGTTTCATCCCTTTGCCAAAATCACACAATATTGATTACTATGGAATATGTAAGAAGTTTTGGAAATAAACAAACTGATTTCTCGCACTTGATTATCCTTCAATATTGTTCCAGCTATTCTAGTTCCATGGCCTTTTTATTTAAATTTTGAGATAATCATGTCTATGTCTGTCTACACAAAATCTTGCTAGACTTTGAAAGAATTGCAATAATCCCATATATCAATTTGGGGAGAATTAACACCTTTACTATATTGTATCTTCCAATGCCTATTTATGACATGTCTCTCAATTCATTTAGCTCTTCAATTTTTTTTAACAGTGTTTTGCATATTTTAGCATACAAGTCCTGTGCCTATTTTGTTAGATTTACATCTAAGTATTTTATTTATTTGATTGTGTGAATGGAATTGTAATTTTACTTTGGGTTACCACATATCCATTGTCATTTCTAATATATAGGCATTAATTTTTATATGTTGATATGTTATATTGCATCTTTGTTGGTCATTTACTAGTTCTATGAATTGGATCCTTAAAAACAGATTTCTCGGGACATAGACACTCATATCCTCTGCAATAGCAGCAGTTTTATTTCTTCACTTCTGTTATGTATGCCTTTTATTTCCTTTTCTCACCTTATTGACAAAAAGCTCCCACCACTATTTTGAATAAGAGTGGTGAGAGTGAACTTCCCTGCCTTATCCCCAATCTTACAAGAAAAACCTTTCACCATTAAGTGTAATGTTTACTGCAGGAAATTTTTTAAATTAAAGTAAAATTCATGAAACATACAAGTAACCATTCTAAAGTGTACAATTTAGTGATCTTTAGTACATTCCAGTGTTCTACAGCTGTTAAGTTTGATTCACTTCCAAGATATGTTTATTAATGTTAAAAAAAAAAAAAAAAACCTCAGCTCCATTACTAAGTAGTCATTCCCCATTTTCCCTTCACCCCTACTTGACAAACAAGAATCAGCTTTCTGATAAACGGAACCATACAATATATGACCTATTTTGTCTGGCTTCTTTTACTTCACATCATGTTTTTAATGTTCATTGATGTTATAGTATGTACCATTACTTTATTCCTCTTAATGGCTGAATAACATTTTATTGTATAGATATGCCACATTTTGGTTATTCATTCACCAGTTAACCGATGGACATTTCAGGTGTTTCCACATTTTGGCTGTGGTGAATAGTGCTTCTATTAATGTTTATATACAAATGTTTGTTTGAACATTGGTTTATAATTTCTTGGGCTATATACCTAAGCCTGGAATTGCTGTGGCATATGGTAATTCTATGTTTAACTTTTTGAGGAAGTGCTGTTTTTCACTCAAGCTGTACCATTTTACATGTCTTTGAGCAATGTTCAGAGGCTCAATTTTTCATGTCTTCTCTAACACTTTTTTCTGTTTCTTTTTTATTTTTTGTTTGGTTTTGTTTCAATTATAGCCATCCTAGTGGCTGTGAAGTACTAATTATGTTGACACAATTTTAATGTGTCTATTGGCTGTTTGTATATCCACTTTAGATGAATATCCATTCAGATCATTTGCTCATTTTCAAAACTGGTTATGTGTTTTTGTAATGTTGAGTTTTAAATGTTCTTTCTATTTTCTACATACAAGTCCCTTATGAGATATACGATTTATAGAATATTTCTTCCACTATCTAAATTGTCTGCACTTTCTTGAAAATGTCATTTGGAACACAAAATTTTTAAATATTTTTTTATTTTTAAGCTTGTGCGGACAAAGTAGTTGTACATGAGATATTTTGATGTAGGTATATAATGTGTAATAATCACATCATGTAGAGTAGGATAAATACAAGAATTTATCCTCTGTATTACAAACAATCTAATTACACTCTTTTAGTTATTTTCAAAATGTACAATTATTATTGACTATACTCACCCTGTTGTGCTATCAAAAAGTAGGTCTTATTCATTCTAACGTTTTTGGTACCCATTAACCATCCCCACCTCTCTGCCATCCCCACTACTCTTCCCAGGCTCTGGCAATCATCCTCTATTCTCTATGTCCATGAGTTAAGTTGTTTTCATTTTTGATCCCACAAATAAGTGAAATGCTGTGACATTTGTCTTTCTATTTTTTAACATTAAGTTCAGGGGTACATGTGCAGGATGTGCAGATTTGTTACATAGGTAAACATGTGTCACGGGGGGTTGCTACACAGATTATTTCACCATCCATATATTAAGCCTAGTCTCCCAAAAGTTTTTAATGTTGAAATCCAATGTGTTGTCTTTTTCTCTTGTTGCGTGTTTTTATGTGTCATACCTAAGAATCTATTGCCAAATCCATAATAATCAAGATTTACCTTTCTATTTTCATCTAAGGGTTTTATACTTTCTCTTTTTACATTTAGATTTTTTACTTCTTTTAAGTTAATTTTTGTATATGGTATTAAGGTAGGGGTCAAAAGTCATTCTTTTTACATGTGGGTATCCAGTTGTCTCATCACCATTTATTAAAGACACTATTCTGTCCCCACTGAATAGTGTTGACACCCTTGTTGAAAATCAGTTGACTATAGATATATGGCTTCTGAATTCTCAATTCTGTTCCATTGGTCTATATGTCTACCATCACACTAAAACCACAGTTTTTATTACTGCCATCTTGTAATACATTTTGAAACTTAAAAGTGAAAGTCTTCTGTTTCTTTTTCAAAATTATTTGCCTAGTGTCCCTTGCAATTCCATATAAATTTTTTTGAATCAGCTTTTTCATTTTTGCAAAAATGGCTATTGAAATTTTGATAGGGATCACATTTGAATACATAGATTGTTTGGGAAAGTACTAGCACCTTTCCAATACTAAGCATTTCTATATATGAACACTGCATGTCTTTCCAATTAAGTAGATCTTTAATTCCTTCATCAGTGTTTTATAGTTTTCAGTGTACAAAGCTTGTACCTTTTAAGTTTATTTCAAAGTATTTTATTCTTTTTATGCTCTTATGAATGGAATTGTTTACATAATTTGATCTGCAAATTATTTATTACTACTGTATGGAGATACAGCTGATTTTTACATGTTTATTTGTATCCTAAAATTTTGCTAAGTTTGTTTAATAGCCTAATAGGTTTTTCTGTGGATTCCTTAGAATTATTCCCGTATAAAATTACCATTAGACAGGCACAATGGTTCATGGCTATAATCCCAGCATTTTAGAAGTTAGCTTTGCAGATCACTTTAGCCCAGGAGTTCAAGACCAGCCTAGGGTACATGGTTAAATCCCATCTCAACAAAAATAGAAAAATTAGCTGGACATAGCGATGTGCACCTATAGTCCCCACTAATTGAGAGGCTGAGGTGGAAGAATCACCTTTTTCATACTTCATTGTTCTGGCTTGAACTTCCAGCGCAATGTTGAATAAAAGTGCCAAATGTAAGCATCCTTGTTTTGCTCCTGATTTTAAGGGAACAGTTTCCAGTCTTTCACCATTAACTATTATGTTAGCTACGGCTGTTAGAATTCCATTTCGATTTGTCTATAACATTATTGATTGCATCTCTTTGTATAGCATTTTTAGTGGTTGTTCTAGCTGCTATATTATATGTATATACACAGACACACAGAGACACACATCTGTATATATTCTCCATGAATTTATGTATGTGTACATATATGTGTGTATATACACATGTGTGTATGTATGCAGTTATGCACCACATAATATTTTGGTCACTGACATAAGAAAATAGTCCCATAAAATTATAATAAAACTAAAAAATTTCTATTGCCTAGTATTTTGCTACACTATATTTGTTATCATTTTAGGATGTACTCCTTCTACTTATAAAAAATAAGCATAAAACAAACTCGGGCAGGTCCTTCAGTAGGCATTCTTGAAGAACGCCTTGTTATCATAGGAAATGACAGATTCATGCATGCTATTACCCCTAAAGCCTTCTAGTGGGACGAGATGTGGAGGTGGTGGACAGTGATGTTGATGATCCTGACTCTGTGTCATTCTAGGCTAATGTGTGCTTCTGTGTCTTAGTTTTTAACAAAAAAAAATTATAAAAGTAAATTAATTAAAAATACAGTTTAAAAAAATAGAAAATAGGTTATTAAATAAGAAAAAATCTATTGTACAGCTATACAATGTTTTGTGTTTTAAGCTGTTAGAACAAAAACTTCAAAAAGTTTTAAAAAAAATTAAAAAGTTTGTCAAGTAAAAATGTTACAGTAAGCTAAAGTTAATTTATTACTAAAAAAAGGAAAAATATTAATTAATTGTAGCCTAAGAACACAGTGTTTATAAAGTCCACAGTAGTGCACAGTAATGTCCTAGGTCTTTGTGTTCACTCACTACTCACTCACTGACTCACTCAGAGCAATTTTCAGTCCCACAAGCTCCGTTCATGCTAAGTACCCTATACAGGTGTATTTTGTACCATGTTTTACTGTACTTTTTCTGTATTTAGATATGTTTAAATAACACAGATATTTATCATTGTGCTCCAACCGCCTGTAACATTCAGTACAGCAAGCTGCTGTACAGATTAGTGGCCTAAGAACAACAAAAGATTATACCATATATCCTAGCGGGTATTAGGTTATACCATCTAGGTTTGTGTAAGTACACTCCGTGGTATTCACACAATGAAAGAATTGCCTAACAATGCATTTCTTAAAATGTATCCCCATCATTAAGCAAAGTAAAACTGTAAGACTTTATATAACACATATGCACATATGTTAAATAGTCTAATTGTGTTCTCACTATACTATTTTGAGCAAAGTTTAGAAGGTTTACCTCCTTTTATATTCTTCTGTCCTCCCCATTTATAATTTAGAATTGTCTTAAATATTTTCTTCCCACATAAAATTACAGTTGCATAAAGTAGTGTTGTAATTTTTGCTTCAACCATTAAACCCAATTTAGAAAACTCATGAGACAGAAAACCTATTATAATGATCCATATTTTAACTTGCCAGGCACTTTCTTCCTGATGTTCCAATATTGATCCTTTTATTGTTTCTTTTCCGCTTGGAGAATTTCTTCCACCATTCTTTTAGGGAAAATCTATCTAGTATATCACTTTGACATTTTCTGTTTTTTTGGTTTTTGTTTTTTTCCATTTATTTCATGTGTGTTTGCAATTGTCCACTGAATAATTTTTACTGTGGCTGCTTTAAATTTTTGCCAAATAATTTTAACATCTCTGTCAGCATGAATTTGGCATATATTGGTTGTATTTTTTTAATTGGTTTGAGGTTTTATTTTTGTTGTTGTTCTTGGGTTTTTCCTGGTTCTTTCCTGGTATGTTGAGTGATATTTTATTGAAACTGGATATATTTATATTCTATTATAAAACTCTGACCTCCAGAGCACAATTCCCAGCGAGAGCAATGCAGAAAGTAAGTGATCTCCACATTTCTAACCAAGGTACCAGGTTCATCTCAATGGGACTGGTTGGACAGGGGTGTAGTTCAAGGAGGGCAAACTGAGGCAGGGTGTGGCTCTGCCTCACCTGGGAAGTGCAAGGGGCCAGAATACTCCCTCTCCTACCCAAGGGAGACCATCAGGGACTCTTCCAGACACTCAGGCACTCCGGTTCAGATACTGCACTTTTCCCATTGTCTTTACAGCCCACAGATCAGGAGATTCTCGCTGCTACTGAAAATACCAGTGCTGTGGATTTGCAGCACAAAACTGGGAAGCTGTTTTAGCTGGTACCTGGAATGTCTGCGAGAATGAACTGCCCATTTCCCTGAAGAAAGGGGGCTAAAGACAGGGAGCCAAGTGATCTGGCTTGGTGGGTCCCACCCCCACAAAGACCAGCAAACTGAGACCCAGTGGTTTGAGATTTCTCAGCCAGCACAGCTTGAAACTTCTGGAGCCAGCACAGCAGTTTCAGCTTGACCTGGGACAGTTGAGCTCAGTGGGGGAGGGGCATCCACCATTACTGAGGCAAGTACTAACCTTGCCTGTGTAAACAAAATCACAAGGAAATTTACACAGCAGCTCAGCAGAGCCCACAGCAGCTCAGCAAGGCCTCTGCAGGCAGACTGTGATTAAATTCCCTCCTTGCTGGGTAGGGCATCTCTGAAAAAAGGCAGCAGCCCGTCAGGGTCTTATAAATAAAACCCCACCTTCCTGGGACAGACTACCTGGGAAAAGGGGCGGTTGTGAGTTCCACTTCAGCAGACTTAAATGTCCCTGCCCAGCAGCTCTGAAGGGAGCAATGGAGCTCCCAGCACAGCACTTGAGCT
>NW_016107490.1:381310-433701 GCF_001604975.1 Cebus imitator
TGAAGATCAACTCATTGAAATAAAATGAGAAGTTAAGATTAGAGAAAAAAGACTGAAAAGAAATTAACAAAACCTCAAGAAATACGGGATTATGTAAAAGACCAAATCTACATTAGACTGGAGTGCCTGAATGTGATGGTGAGAATGAAACCAAGCTGGCAAACACTCTTCAGCATATTAGCCAGGAGAACTTTCCCAAGCTAGCAAGGCAGGCCAACATTCAAATCCAGGAAACACAGAGAATACCATAAAGATATTCCTCAAGAAGAGCAACCCCAAGACACATAGTCGGCAGATTCACCAGGGTTGAAATGAAAGAAAAAATGCAAAGGGCAGCCAGAAAGAAATGTCAGGTCACCCACAAAGGGAAGCCCATCAGACTTACAGCAGATGTCTCAGCAGAAACCTTACAAGTCAGAAGAGAGTGGGGGCCAATATTCAATATCCTTAAAGAAAAGAACTTTCAACCTAGAATTTCATATCCAGCCAAACTAAGCTTCATAAGTGAAGGAGAAATAAAATCCTTTAAGGACAAGCAATTGCTGAGAGATTTTGTCACCACCAGGCCTGCCTTATAAAAGCTCCTAAAAGAAGCACTAAACAAGAAAACGAACAACAAGTACCAGACACTCCAAAATATACCAAATGGTTAAAGACCATCAACACAATGAAGAAACTGTGTAAACTAACAGGCAAAACAACCAGCTAGCATCAAAATGGCAGGATCAAATTCACACATAACAATATTAACCCTAAATGTAAATGGGCTAAATGCCCCAATCAAAAGACACAGACTGGCAAATTGGATAAAAAGTCAAGACCCATAAGTGTGCTGTATTCAGGAAATCCATCTCATGTGCAAGGACACACATAGACTCAAACTAAAGGGATGAAGGAAGATTTATCAAGCAAAAAAAGCAGGAGTTGCAATCCTAGTCTGTGATAAAAGAGACTGTAAACCAACAAAGATCAAAAGATACAAAAAATGGCATTACATAATGGTAAAAGGATCAAAGAAGAAGAGCTAATGATCCTAAATATATACACACCCAATACAGGAGCACCCAGATACATAAAGCAAGTTCTTAACAACTTACAAAGAGACTTAGACTCCCACACAATAACAGTAGGAGACCTTAACACTCCACTCTCAATATTAGACAGATCAATGAGACAGAAAATTAACAAGGATATCCAGGACTTGAACTCAGAACTGGATCAAGTGAACCTAATAGACATCTACAGAACTCTCCACCCCAAATCTGCAGAATATACATTCTTCTCAGCACCACATTGCACCTACTCTAAAATTGACCACATAATTGGAAGTAAATGACTCCTTAGCAAATGCAAAAGAATAGAAATCATAACAAACAGTCTCTCGGACCACAGTGCAATCAAATTAGGACTCAGGATTAAGAAACTCACTAAAAACTGCACAACTACATGGAAACTGAACAACCTGAACCTCAATGACTACTGGATAAACAATGAAATGAAGGCAGAAATACAGAAGTTCTTCTAAACCAATGAGAATGAAGACACAATGTGCCAGAATCTCTGGGACACATTTGAAGCAGTGTCTAGAGGGAAATTTGTAGCACTAAATGTCCACATGAGAAATGAGGAAAGATCTAAAATCAACACCCAATCCTCATAATTAAAAGAACTAGAGGAGCAAGATCAAACAAATTCAAAAGCTAGCAGAAAACAAGAAATAACTAAGATCAGAGGAGAACTGAAGGAGATAGAGACATAAAAAACCCTTCAGAAAATCAGTGAATCCAGGAAATAGTTTTTTGAAAAGATCAACAAAATAGATTGATAGCTAGCAAAACTAATAGAAAAGAGAGAAGAATTGAATAGATGCAATAAAAATGATAAAGGGGATATCACCACCGATTCCACAGAAATGCAAAGTACCATCAGAGATTACTACAAACACCTTTATGCATATAAACCAGTAAATCTAGAAGTGGATAAATTCCTGGATACTTACACCCTCCTAATCCTAAACCAGGAAGAAGTTGAATCCCTGAATAGACCAATAACAAAGTCTGAAGTAGAGGCAGCAATTAATAGCCTACCAACCAAAAAAAGTACAGGTTCAGATGGGTTCACAGCTAAATTCTACCAAATGTACAAAGAGGAGCTGGTACCATTCTTTCTGAAACTATTCCAAACAATACAAAAAGAGAGAATCCTCCCTAATTCATTTTATGACATCAACATCATCCTGATACCAAAACCTGGCAGAGATACAACTTAAAAAGAAAATTATCCATGATGAACATTGATGCAAAAATTCTCAATAAAATACTGGCAACTGAATGCAACAGCATATCAAAAACTGATCCACTACGATCAAGTCGGCTTCATCCCAGTGATACAAGGCTTGTTCAACATACACAAATCTATAAACATATACAACACATAAACAGAACTAAAGGAAAAAAACACAAATGGTTATCTCAATAGATGCAGAGAAGGCCTTCTACAAAATTCAACAGCCATTTATGCTAAAAACTTTTATAAACTAGGCATATATGGAATGTATCTCAAAATAATTAAAGGTATTCATGACAAACCCACAGCCAATATCATACTGAATGGGCAAAACTGGAAGCATTTCCTTTGAAAACTGGCACTAGACACCACTCTTATTAACATAGTATTGCAAGTTCTGGCTGGAACAATCAGCCAAGGAAAAGAAATAAAGGATATTCAATCAGGCAAAGATGAAGTCAAATGGTCAGTATTTGCAGACAACATGATTGTATTTATAGAAGACCCCATCATCTCAGTCCAAAATCTCCTTAAGATGATAAGCAACTTCAGCAAAGTCTCAGGATACATAATCAATGTGCAAAAATTACAAGCATTCCTATACACCAATAACAGACAAAGAGAGAGCCAAATCATGAGCGAATTCCCATTCACTATTGCTTCAAAGAGAATAAAATACCTATGAATACAGCTAACAAGGGATGTGAAGGACCTTGTCAAGGAGAACTACAAACCACTGCTCAAGGAAATAAGAAAGGACACAAACAGATGGAAAAACATCCCATACTCATGGTTAGAAAGAATCAATAGCATGAAAATGGACATACTCCCCAAAGTAATTTATAGATTCAAAGCTATCCCCATCAAGCTACCATTGACCTTCTTCAAAGAACTGGTATAAACCACCTTAAACTTCATATGGAACCAAAAAAGAGCCCACATAGTCAAGAAAATACTAAGCAAAAAGAATGAAGCTGGAGGCATCACACTACCTGACTTCAAACTACACTGCAAGGCTACAGTAATCAAAACAGCATGGTTCTGGTACCAAAACAGAGATATAGACCAATGGAACAGAACAGAGGCCTCAGAAGTAATCCCACACATCTACAACTATCGAATCTGTGAAAAACCTGACAAAAACAAACAAGGGGAAAGGATTCCCTGTTTAATAGATGGTGTTGGGAAAACCTAATACCATCAAAACCCTGGAAGAAAACCTAGGCAATATCATTCAGGACATAGACATAGGCAAGGACTTCATGACTAAAACACTAAAAGCAATGGCAACAAAAGCCAAAATATACAAATGGGATCTAAGTAAACTTAAGAACTTCTGCACAGCAGAAGAAACTATCATTGGAGTGAACTAGCAACCAATGGAATGGTAAAAAATATTTGCAATCTGCCCCTCTGACAAAGGGCTAATATCCAGAATCGACAAAGAACTAAAACAAATTTACAAGAAAACAGCAAACAACCCCATCAAAAAGTGGGCAAAGGATATGAACAGACACTTGTCAAAAGAAGACATTTATATAGCCAACAAACATATGAAAAAAATGTTTATCATCACTGGTCATTAGAGAAATGCAAATGAAAACCATATTGTGATACCATCTCATGCCAGTTAGAATGACAATCATTAAAAAAATCTGGAGATAGCAGATGCTGGAGAGGATGTGGAGAAATAGGAACAGTTTTACACTGTTGATAGGAGTGTAAATTAGTTCAATCATTATTGAAGACAGTGTTGAGATTCCTCAAGGATCTTGAAATAGAAATACCATTTGAACCATTACTAGGTATATACCCAAAGGATTATAAATCATTCTATTATAAAGACACATGCAAACATATGTTCATTGCAGCATTGTTTACAATAACAAAGACTTGGAACCAACCCAAATGCCCATCAATTATAGACTGGATAAAGAAAATGTGGCACATATACACCATGGAATACTATGCAGCCATAAAAACGGATGAATTCATGTCCTTTGCAGGGACATGGATGAAGCTGGAAACCATCATTCTTGGCAAACTGACACAAGAATAGAAAACCAAACACCACATGTTCTCACTCATAAGTGGGTGCTGAACAATGAGAACACATGGACACATGGAGGGGAACATCACACATTGGGGTCTGCTGGGGGTGGAGGGGCTAGGGGAGGGATAACATGGAGGGGGGATTGGGGAGGGATAACATTAGGAGAAATACCTAATGTAGGTGATGGAGGGATGGATGTAGCAAACCACCATGGCATGTGCATATCTATGTAACAATCCTGTATGATCTGCACATGTACCCCAGGAGTTAAAGTATAATTTATAAAAAAAAAAAAACACCTCTGGACCTCATTTTAATCTTCTATTTTACCTGGTTTTCTCTGATACCACCCTAGCAGGAAAACTTGCCATGGTATATGAGGGGTTGAGTCAAGTAATGCTGGCTTACTAAGTGGAGACACAAGTTCAGGTTTTCTCCTTGACTTCTGACCTTCATTGAAACCTCATATATGGTCTCTGTTATCACTGGACAAGTGTAAAAGTTTTGGCTACCCATGTGATCTCTACCAACAATACAGTGATGGTGGCCTCATTACCATTGTGTGATGGCAAAAGTTCCTACTCTCCACTGGGCTTTTTTGATAACTCCCAGGACGGATGGAGAGAAGCACCTCATGGCTGCCAGGTGGGAGTGAAAATCCAAGCTTCACACATTTTCTTCACTGACACCAAAGGGAGTAGTACTTTGTTACTTACTGGTGACGATGAAGGTTCTAGATTCCTACTGGCCTGCTCTGACACCTCTGTGTTAGGGATGTTGAAGTGCCTCAGTACAACCCCAAGAAATGTAAATGTCTTCCCGCTCATTCTTTGCTGGAATGGTGGAGTAGAACTATACTCTTGTATGATGTGTTTGGATGTAGAGCTGTAATTGTCTGGGAGTTTCTGTTTTGCTAGTCTGCCCCTTTCCTGGTCTTTTGGCTACCAAAACCAGGTTTTTATTGGAATTTTATTTTTGTCATCTGTTGGTATTTCTGGGTTGCTGCTTCTTCAACTTCAAGTGTGGAATACATAAGGAAAAAAAAAACACCTTAAAAATGTACCAATATGTTATCATCAGATACCAAAGTCCATAGCCAATCTGCCTTCTTCTCTACACCTTTTATACAGTATGAAATATGTACATGAGTAATGCATTACACTAAAACATTATGACAGCTACAACATCACTAAGTGATAGAAAATTGAAATTCATTTACTGAATACAAATTATATGTCAGGCATACACACATGTACAGGTGTGTGTGGGAGAGGGAGAGGGAAAAGATTTTCCCTACATACACACATATATATATATATGTACTAAATGTAAACTCATTAATATCACAGAAAGACCCATGAAATAAATAATATTACTATTCTTTAACAAATGGGAAAATTCTAATAGAAAGATGCTAATAACTTATTTTAAATAACACAACAAAAGACATATCTGAACTTGAAACCAGATATATTTGCCTCAGTATCTATATTTTTTACCAGCTTTTCTTTACCTCTTTATACCCTATAGTGCCTAGCATGGTTGTTTGCACATTGAGACTCAAAAAATTTCTGTTGAGTAAGCAAAGATATTGTAAAACTTAATGTAGAGTTTGTTTCTCGAAATGAAAAACTCGACTTGTGCCACTCTCAAATCTGTGGACTCCTGAACACACACACACACGCACACACACATTATAAAATATATACATTGCTCAATTTTAGTGTTTGCACATCACCCCATTTGTTAAGTATTGCCAAATAGCTCTCCAAACTGATATGACAATTAACATATTCAGTAGCAGACTACAGATTATCCATTTGTCACCATCTTCACCAACACTGAGTTGTCACACTGTATTTTTTGTTTTTTGTCTTCCAATGATTAGTAGTGAAATTCAGAATATGTTCATGTATTTTGAACATCCCAATTTCTTCCTCTACCTTAGAAAATTTTTTCACTGAGCTTTTCCTTTTCTCTTCCTTTTAGAGTTATAGGACTCTTTTTATAGCCTAGAATATAATCTTTTTCATTTTAATTAATTACATGTCTCCCCCAAAACTTAGTTTGTGAATTAAATAGATGATGTTTTCTCTTATGTAGAATTTTTCTTTTTTGTATTTATTGTAATGTTGAAACCCTAGCAATCTTTTATATTTGTAGTTTTAATATTTTTGAGCTATTAACCCTAATAGAAAATCTTATTTCTGTTTATATTTAAATTAATAACACATTATCTCAAGCATTACAGTTTCTAATAAGATAGTATTTCTTGTAAACTTGTTCTTAAAATTTTATTTTAATATTCTTAGATATTTGTTTTCCATAAAAGTTTTAAGATAAGCTTTTGAATGCTCTCAAAATTCTTGCTAATTTTGAATAAAACTGATATTAGGGTAAATTGACAATAATTGATACCTTTATAATATTGATTTTTCTTTTTCATGAACATATCTATCCATTTATTTAAATGTTTTTTCTGGCTTTTTAATTAATTTAAAAAATGATTGACACATAATAGTTGTATATATTTAAAGATTACAGTGTGATGTTTCAGTGTATGTATATATTGTATCATGGATAAATCGAGGTAATTAGCATATCTATCACTTAAAATATGTATCATTTCTTTATGGTGATACCATTCAAAATCCTCTCTTCTAGCCTTCTTGAAAGATACAATAGATTGTCCCTAGCTGTAGTCACCTTGTTATGTAATAGAACACCCAGAACTTATTGGAACTGAAAGTTTGACCATTGACCAACCTCTTCCTATTCACCATCCCCTACCCTCCCCAATTTCCAGTAACTGCTATTTTACTCCCTACTTATATATCAACCTTTTAAGTTTCCACATGAGTGAGATGATGTGGTGTTTATCTTTCTGTGTTATCATTATGTTATTTCACTTAACATAATGATCTCCCAATTCATCCATGTTGCTGTAAACAAGATGTCATTCTGTTTTATGTCTAAGTAGTATCAAACTAAGAAGGTTGCACGCAGCAAATGAAACAATTGATAGAGTAAAGAAACAACCTACGGAATGGAAGAATATATTTGCAAACTCGGCATCTGACAAGGGATTAGTGTCCAGAGTATACAAAGAATTTAAACAATTCAGGAGTGAAAAATAATTTGAATTTAGCATGGGCAAAAAACCTGAATAGACATTTATCAAAAGAAGATATACATACAAATGACAAATATATATGTGAAAAAATAGTTCAACATTACTTATCATCAGGGAAATGCAAATCAAAACCATACTCAGATATCACTTCACCCTAGTTAGAAGGAGTTATTATCAGAGGCAAAAAAATTTATAAAAAATTCTGGCAAGGATATGGAGAAAGGAAAAGTCTTATGTACTTTTGGTGGGAATGTAAATTAGTACAGCCGTTATGGAAAACAGTATGGAGGTTCTTTAAAACATTAAAAATAGAACAACCATATGATCTAGCAATTCCTTTCTTTTGCCTTTTTAGTCAAAATTTATACTTTCCATGTTAGGAACCTAGCCATTTGGATCTCCTCATCCTACATCTTATCTATATTTGTCATATGTGTAGAACAGAGAGGATTCCCCAAATAATTTGTAATGGTATCATAACCAGAACTCTAAATTAGATTTTTTCACTCAATAATATGTCCTGAACACACCTTCATTTTAATATCTTTAATGAATGCATAATATATTAACTTTAATGGCCCAGAATACACCAAAAGTATAGCTGTATAACTATTATTTAACAAATTGTCCTAACAGATAATTGACTATTAAAATTGTTCCTCTTACATACAATGTATTATATTACATATAATGACACCATTGAAATAAATGCATATAAACCTTTGTCTTCTTGTCAAATTCTCCCTTTAGGACAAATTACCTTTAAATAAAAGTGCTGGCTTATTAGAGAACTAGAAAATGTCTTTAGGGATAGATAAGGCAATTATAGAAATCTGATTTATATGAGACCATAGCCTAAACTCAGCTATATAATTTCCAATTCCATCTTTTATGGGCAAAGAGTACAGTCATGATCTCTCAATATTCTGTCCCATCTATTCAAGTCACCACAAAGTTGCTTGAATCAAAATTACATATGGTTGTGTCTGACAGGGAAAAACAAAAGCAATCATGACAAACAACATATTTTATTTCTCAGATTCTCTCATAGGCAAAATAATTTTATGTCTGATATTATTGTTCTATGGAATAAAGTTTTCAGACCCAGGCTTTTTCTAACTCACTATTTCTTCATTCCTAGGATATGGCCCTTGCCCTACAATTCAGTATGACTGTTAAAGAATTTGACATCTGCTTCAGGATCCAGGAAGTCAAATGGAGAATAAGATGAAGAAGGGCAATGGGCATGTAGTAAGTCTTAACTGTCTTTGAAACCCACACTAAACATTTCTGCTTCATTTTAGAGGAGCCTGAGAAATGTGGTCTTTATTCAGCTTAGCATATGCCCAGCTAAAAACTAGATGTTGTATTCTGAAGAAAGAAAAGGAAGAACAGATATTAGCTTATTCACTTCCCTATGCCTAAACCAAAGTTCTGATTACATAAGCATTCATCAGAGTGAAATAGTCTCTCATTCTAGAGCTTTTTTACTGAATTGGGCTGTTTCAAAGGGTTACATGTTGGAAAGGTAGGGTCATTAACATAAGTGTACAAAATTGTTTTGCTGTAATGTCTTTCTTAGTTTATTATCAAATCTTCAAAGATAATTTTCTTTTTCTTCAATATAAGAGAGCTGGCTTATTTGTGCAATGTCTTTGAAACACCTCTACCTAGAAGTAAAAAGGCACAAAAATGATAATATATTCACTGTCTTTTCTATTTTACTCATCAGTGTAACTCATGTTTCCATTGCTTGCAGCCAACAGATGTCACTGTTTCTGGTTAAAACAGACACATATAATCTAAAAATTCTTTGAACAAAAAGAGAGCCTAAGACACATAAGAGACTTAAAATTGACAAAAGAAAAAAGCGAGTGGAACCTACTACAAAATTTGCATGGGACAAGGATCTTCCTCTTCTGGTACCCAAGAAACACAGCTTTGATGAGAAAGCCCAGTGACAGAAAATCAAGAAATGAGAAACAGGAGTCAGGCCCTAATGAGCAGCTTATCAGAAAGCAATGTAATGGGGGCATAGAGTGAGAAAAGATATGCAGCCCAGGCAAGATGAAGATGGAACAAGTGTGGGATTAATAGAAATAAACGAAACACGTAAGAAAGTCAAGGAAAGCTGAAATGAACTGAGTCTTGGGCATGATTTCCAGAGGGACAGGAGGAGGGTGATGAGGGGCCTTGAGGGTCAGCAGGCACATATTTAGTCAGTTATAATAAGGGAAAATTGCTTCCTCATTACAAAGCTAGAAAGGATGTTGATAAATTTTTCCCCCTTTTAGATAACCGCACGGAACTTATAATTGGTATGAGGAAGCATGGGCAGCACAGTTCAGACCCTTGCTCAATGGAAAAACCCTGGGGGCATGTGCCAAGCTGGATGATAATGACAGCTGTGACTATCAAATCATGCAGCTGGCCTTTCAGAGAAGATGAGGGTCGACCCCAGAGACCAACTGGTTATGTCTAGGTCTCCAAGGAGAGGAGTGAGGACCTCCTTTCCTGAAATGACTGTAAAAATGACAAGCTTATTTTACAGGTATGGAGAAAGTGAAAGGAGTTACATGTAGTAGGATATTTTTAAACACAAAATTATTTTCTTAGAGGAGATCATGAAAATTATTCCTGGCGACTTGGCATTGTATTTAATAGGAAGTTCACTAGTTTTATGTAAATATCCTATTTTCTTGTCTACTCTGATTATATGAAGTCAACAATCAAAATGAGACTCTCTTTTCTCAGATGTCCACAAATTTTCATAACAAATACAAACAAATGAAGATCTAAAGAATAAAATCCAAGACCTTTGTTATTAGGAATTATCTGGGTGCTGTTTTAGAAAAAACCTTTGCATCATAAAGAAACAACTTCAAAAATGGTGAGAGAGATCTCCTTTTGGCTTTATAATAATTTGTCTAAATTATTTGCCACAATTAGTTTATATGATATGCTTTCAAAAATTTACAAAGTAAACTGCAGGCTCACATGTGTATGATGTTCAGACAGAAACCACCCTGGTTTGTTGGTGCATTTACAGATTTGGACCTAGATTATCAATCTTACAGGAGCTGAATTGATCCTAATAGGTTGTTTACCCAGATAATGCTAACAGCTGAAATATCTGGAACAGAGTCAAAAAGAAAAAATTTCACCTTTTATCCATGATAAAAGAAGCCATATATTTTTTAAGTCATATAACACATTTGCTTCAAAGATAAAACTTGGAACTACATTCATCGTGATATGTGTGCCTGTCTACATTGTACATGGCTGTACATCACTTTTTCTTTCAAGGGTATAGAGACCAGCCATTGTAGGCCCCAAATGCTTAAGACTAATGCTATCAGGCTTGGTAAATCCTTATAGGACCTAGTAAAATAATATATCATACACAGAAATCTGTTAGGGTCCCTAAACATTTAGGGAATAATAGAACTTCAGTTCATATGACTTTCCAGTAAACTTAAAATTACATGTTTACTTCAACTAGATTCATGCTGACTCTCTCAGCTGATACTCTACACTGGAGTAAGACAGCCTCTCTATATTACAGAACTTTTTTGTTGCTTCAAGAAATTGAGAACCAATTTGTTATAATCTGTTTACAGATCCTACATGAATAATTGTAACGCTTAAATGATATTGTTTTCAACAGATTTGCCTCTCTGGGAATATCAAAATTATTTTAGGTAACTTGATAGAGTACAGTAGCTTCCTTGCTATTTCTCTTTGATGAAAGTAGGGCCTAATACATGCCATTGTTCCTTGTCACAGACATTTACTGAAGGTCTGCTTTGGCTGGGCATACCATTATGCTCTACTGCTGTATGGAAAGGTACAGTACATGTTTCCTTTCTAAGGGCTGGGGAGGCTTATAATCTTCTGGGGGAGATGGGAATGGGTATAAAGGGAAATCAAAATGACAAACAGCATTTGTAAGGAGCCCCCTGAGAGGTATAGAAAACCACAAGAAACAGAGGGCACTCAGAAGTGGAAGTGAAGCTGGAGTCCATAAAAAACACAGAGAAAGTCTTGAATTTAACCTAAGTCTTGAAGCAAAATAGGGCTTTGACAGATGGTTGAGTAAAAATAAAAATAAAAATAATAAATGACCATTTTAAGAACATCTGAGCTAAGCAGGAGAATGGAATGTGCCAGCCAAATGCCAGGAATGGTGAACAGTTATTCTTGAGATGGTCTATAGGACATGTCTTTGGTACCTGAGAACATTANAAAAAAAAAAAAACAGTTTACCTTGTTTAAGAGCATCAAACAGAGTTAACAAGAAGGGATGTTGCCTGTGTTTGTGGCTTGAGAAGACTGAAGTTACTTCCTGAAGGAGCTGAAGTGCTCAGCTCAGAATGTGATGCAAGGTATATTAAAGCAGATAGCAGAGACTACTAGAGACTAAGAGGACTAAGAGAGAGAGACTATCAAGGCTGATCCTTAAGAAGTTTCCCTATCATAGATATATAAGTGTGAGTAGATTGCATAGTGAGAAGATCATTAGCTCTTTTTGACATATGGCAGTTCACACAAAAAGTCTTCACACCCACTAAATCCCATATCGAAAAAGGCTTCATTTGGAATGTTTGATTATATTATTACAGTAACTTAGTTTCTGCCAAAGCAATGTTAATTGTCATAAATATAGGAATCAGATATCTGTTCAAGTCGGTAACACCAGCTCTTATACAAGAAGCTCAAAGTGTACTTTGATTTCACTTTTATTCATTGACTTAGCAGCAGAAATAATGATGAATCTAGTGGCATCTAAATGAGAACATTTTAAGGCCATTGAATAAGGAAATTTTCAACAGCATACTTTCAATGAAGCGTTTGGTTTTACTTACAAAATCATCTCACCTCACAGAATTGTATTTCATTAACAATTATTACTGATGAGTTAATTCTTAGAAAAGGGACATAAAATAGCAGAACCAGAGGCATTCTTATATAAACTCATTGGCAATTTCTTTGTCCATGTGAATCATCATCTTGCTCAGGAATTAGCACAGAAACTGCTGGGGCAAAAGGCAATAAAATGATCTGTCTATGAGCTTAAGGTTACATTCAAATGAGGCAGGGAGATATCTGACTCCAAATGAAAGTAGATTGAGATTCAGACCTTTGAGAATGAGTTATGTGACTCATTGTACACTTACTAGAGAGCCAAAGAAAGCCTACCATAGAAACTAAGGGCAAAAGTAAGTCTTCTTGTGTTTCACAAAATTGTCTTCTGGACAAGGCCTATGAATTATAGAATTAACACTAAAAAGCTTGCAAATAATGGCAAAATTTTTTGTTAATATATTAACATAAATATTTTAATCTTTAATAAATTTAAATATTTAAGAAATAATATATGATCATTTAAACATACAAAACATTGTGTCAATTGCTTTTAGTAATAGAAGATTATATGAAAGCCAGCCATATACTAAAATCAAAATACTGTGTGATTAGCAGAAATGCTACTAGAGTTGAGTTTAGCTCCTACCTTCCTTTTGAATTGCTATTGCTATTTTTGCTACTCATTTTCCTGAATATTCACAGGCTGTTTTTCAATCCCTTTGTTTTTCAAATTTTTCCTAAATCATCAATTTTATTTCTTCTTCTTTAGGGGATTCAAGTTTTGTTCATGCTTTTACATCTATCTCAATTTTCACTTCCTCCATGAAAATTTTCAGGATGCTCCAACCCATTGTCCTTCCTGTTTCTTCAACACCATTTATTTGGTTAACTTTAATAATCTATAAATTGCTTTAACTTTTTACTTACTGATTCATCTGAAAATAAATGAATGCTTTACTGTCTATATGTCCAATGATTTAAAGCACCTGGGAAATAGTAATTGTCATCTCCTCCCCTATATTTAACACAATAATATAATCCAAAATTGTTTTAAATTTAAGAAAAAACACAAAGAAAACTTAAGCTAATTCCGTTTACATCAGTATAATCCAGTCCCTTTCTCAAGAGAGAAAAATAAAAACCTATCAAGATTTGCCTCCGTTTTTCATTTATTTAATTTTTAAAGAGACAGGGTATCTCTCTGTCACCTTGGCTGGAGTGTAAGTGGTATGGGATCATGGCTTCCTAAAGCCTCGACCTCCATTTCGTTTGTAAAATATGATTTAAAAGACATGTGACAATCGGCACATGGCTTGTCATTCTATACCAAGGGTTGGCAAATTATAGCCCTGTGAAGCAAATCCAGCCTACTACCTATTTTTGTAAATAGTGTTCTGTTGGAACCATAACCCACCTATTCATCTACTTGTCTATGGCTGTTTTTGTGCCACAACATTAGAGTTGGGGTGGCTGCAACAGAGACTGTAGGGCCTACACAGCCTATTTGCAATATGGTCATTTACAGTTTGTTGACTCTTTTTCTAGAGCAAGATAGACACCAAAGTATACATGTTGACCTTTGAAAGCCTACTTAAATGTCAGCGGCTAAATGTCATTGATGAGCAAAATAAAACAGGAACAGTGGAGAAATAGTTGATTCAAGGACTGTGGCAGGAAAAACACATGAGGAAACTGGAACATCGTATGGTGGCATTGAACATACAAGTGCTCCATAAAGGATTTGAATACAACCAAAAGGCACACGAGCTGACCCTGAAAGAGTTCCCAATGTCCAGAACTAGAACAATTTGAGACAAAAAATAAATAATAATACTATTTGACAATAGCCCGTAGAAAAAATTAAAAGTCATAAATGAGTACATACTCATATACATATTTAATTAATGCATGCATGGAAAATAGAATATCACCATTAAAACATTATTTGTAAATAATGTTCTGTTTTATACTATTATACTATTATACTAACTGTTACTGGAAAGATCCACCAATAAATGCTGAAGTTCATGGGTGAAAATTTAAGAAGAAATAAGGTATTTGCAGAGTCTCAGAGTAACTTTTCCAAGATGTATCAATTTCAAATTAAAAAATAATAAGAGTAAAGCAACCCAGTAGACCATCACTTAACCAAGTGGTTAAAGTTAACATCACCAATAAAAAGACACATGAACATCAATTACCTCCTTGATATGATACATTGAGAAGGCATATTGTCCTTATGGTATTCTTGCTAAAAATGCAACTTAAATTTACTCATTTGAAAATATTAGGCAAACTCCCCCAAACATGATAGTCTACAAAATAAGTAACTGATACTCTCCAAAATGCCATGGTCATGAAAGTAAAAGGACAGAACTGTCACAGATTGGACAATCCTAGGACACCACAGACAAATTCAGCATGGGATCCTGTATCATATCCTGTAAGAGAAAAGCGGAATAGAGGAAACACTGGCAAAATATGTATAGAAAGTTTAATTAATTGATCATATTATTACAATGTTTATTCTGTAGTTTTGATCATCGTGCTATAATCATGTAAAACATTAACCTTAGGGAAAACTAGGTAAAGCTTATAAGGTTACACAGGAACTCTCCATAATATTTTTTACAAATTTTCTGTAAGTCTAAATTTCTTACAACATAAAAAAAATGAAATTATTCCAAAAAAGTGAAATTATTTTAAAGTAAAATATTTTTAAAAATAGGTTTAAAAAAGAAAAAGCATAACTTTCTGATTAAGGAAAATGGAAACCCAATGTTTTTGCTTTCATAGTGATAATATTCCTAGCTACTAAATTTAGGTTAATAACAATTTCTAGAAGCTGCAGAGAACAACTATAGCTGTTGAATTGTTTCTGGGTAAAAGCATTTTCCTTGACTTTCACACACTCACAGAATTTTATCTGTGCTACTAGAAGCTCAGGATAGTAGAAGAAATCGTAACTGAGTTGAAGAGGAAGAGGGCCAGACAGAATTGCCCTTGTTCTGTTGGATCCTCACAGTCAGATATTCTGCACATGTCCTGACTGCTTGAAGATCACCGGAGATGGAGTGGCAGATGACAGACTGGACTTTGAAGGTCACAGAGCTTTCCCTTCCCTTTCTCTATAGAAGAGAAGTTCTATCTCTCTTGTACACTGAGAAAGGCTTGGTTTCTGTGTGTAGCTTATGAAAATCATTGTCATGATTTTGGAAGCATATCTTATATTGTAATTAGGAAAACAGAAAGTGAGAATGTTCTATATGCTAAAAAAACAACTAGAAAGGAAAAAAACTTTCCACCATTTCAAAGAATTAACTCTGATATAAAATAGATGGTTTTTGATTAATATATATTAAAATTGGAAAGTATTTCAAGGTAAAACAAATAATAACATATTAATTTCAAGCATTTGACACTCTGCTAGGCATTACTGAAAATTTAAGCACATGATTCGTCAAAATACATACAATCTTTATAAGCAACAAATAAACTCACAAAAGATAAGAAAAATTAAATGAAAACATGACAATAAATAAAAATAGGAAGAGATATTCAGAAAGATAAAGATATCTGCTACAGGGAGTGCTCAGCATTGATGTCACAGGGAAGAGTGGAGTTAATCTGTTCCTTGAAAAGGACAATAACAATAATAACACCAAATGTTGGCTTTATTATAAAGATTAAATAAGGTACACAGAAAAAAATAAAATAAGTCGGCCAGGCGCGGTGGCTCAAACCTGTAATCCCAGCACTGTGGGAGGCCGAGGCGGGTGGATCACGAGGTCAAGAGATCGAGACCATCCTGGTCAACATGGTGAAACCCCATCTCTACTAAAAATACAAAAAATTAGCTGGGCATGGTGGCGCGTGCCTGTAATCCCAGCGACTCAGGAGGCTGAGGCAGGAGAATTGCCTGAACCCAGGAGGTGGAGGTTGCCGGTGAGCCGAGATCGCGCCATTGCACTCCAGCCTGGGTAACAAGAGCGAAACTCCGTCTCAAAAAAATAAATAAATAAATAAAATAAGTCCCTTCCTTCAAAATTTCATGTTTTTTAAAAAAAGTTACACATATACGAAAAATCCTAAAAGTAAAAACTACCATTTTAATTTTATGAATAAAATATAAGAAAATGTTCTTTAAATAAGACACAAAAGGCAAAGCCCTCAAATTTTACTAAGTCACATATTTTAAATTTTTCTGCATCCAAAAATTTTATAACCATAGTTTAAAAAATCAAATAACATACTGGAAAAAAATAGGCCAAAAAATAGGATAAGAAAGATATGTATTTATTTGAGACAGGGTCTCACTCTCTTCCAGGCTGGAGTGCCTTGGCACAATCATGGCTCATGGCAGCCTCAACCTCCAAGGCTCAACTGATCCTCCTATCTCAGCCCATCAAAGTAGGCAGGATTATAGGTATGCACCACCATACCCAGTTAATTTTTTATTTTTATTTTTTGTAGTGATGGGGTCTCACCACACTGTGTAGGCTGGTCTCAAACCCCTGGGGTCAAGGAATCCTCCTGCTGCAACCTTTCAAGGTGCCAAGATTACAGGTGAGAGCCACTGCATCCAGCCAAGAAATATTTAGAATCAAGAATATAAATTACTTTGGGCAGTATGGCCATTTTCGTGATATTGATTTTTCGTATCCATGAGCATGGAATGTTTTTCCATTTGTGTCCTCTCTTACTTCCTTGAGCAGCAGTTTGTAGTTCTCTAAAGACGTACTTCACATCCCTTATTAGCTGTATTCCTAGGTATTTTATTCTCTTTGTAACAATTGTCAAGGGGATTTGGCTCTCTGCTTGTCTATTGTTGGTATAAAGGAATGCTTGTAATGTTTGCAGATTGATTTTGTATTCTAAGACCTTGCTGAAGTTGCTTATCAGCTTAAGAAGTTTTGGCCTGAGATGTTGGGATTTTCTAAATATAAAATCATGTCATCTGCAGAGACAATTTGACTTTCTCTCTTCCTATTTGAATACCATTTATTTTTTTCTCTTGCTTGATTGCCCTGGCCAGAACTTCCGATACTATGTTAAGTAGGAGTGGTTATAGAGGGCATGTTTGTCTTGTGCCAGTTTTCAAAGAGAATGCTTCCAGCTTTTGCCCATTCAATATGATATGGGCTGTGGGTCTGTCATAAATAGCTCTTGTTATTTTAAGATGATATGTTCCATCAATAACTAGTTTATTGAGAGTTTTTAACATGAAGGGATGTTGAATTTTATCAAAGGCTGTTTCTGCATCTATTAAGATAGTCATGTGATTTTTGTCTTTAGTTCTGTTTATGTGATTAATTATGTATATTGATTTGTGTACGTTGAACCAACCTTGCATCCCAGAGGAGCATCCAACTTCAGCATGGTTGATAAGCTTCTGGATGTGCTGCTGGATTTGATTTGCCGGTATTTTATTAAATATTTTGGCATAAATTTGTAGATTCAATGCTATCCCCATCAAACTACCACTGACATTGTTCACAAAATTAGGAAAAGCTACTTTAAATTTCATACGGAATCAAAGAAGACCCCATATAGCCAAGACAATTCTCAGCAAAAAGAACAAACCTGAAAGTATCATGCTACCTGACTTCAAACTACACTACAAAGCTACAGTAACCAAAACAGCATGACACTGATACCAAAACAGACACATAGACCAATGGAACAGAGCAGAGACCTCAGAATTAACACCACACATCTACAACTATTTGAGCTTCGATAAACCTGATAAAAATGAGCAATGGGAAAGGATCTCCTATTCAATAAATGGTATTGAGAAAACTGGCTAGCCATACGCAGAAAACTGAAACTAGACCCTTCACCTTATGCAAAAATTAACTCAAGATGGCTTAAAGACTTAAATGTAAATCCCCAAACCATAAAAACCCTAGAAGAACACATAGGCAATACCATTCAGGACATAGGCATGATAAAAATGCCAAAAGCAATTGCAACGAAATCCAAAATTGACAAATGGGATATAATTAAAATAAACAGCTTCTGAACAGCAAAAAATACTATCATCAGAGTAAGCAGGCAAACTACGGAATGGGAGAAAAATTTTGCAAACTACGCACCTGACAAACGTCTAATATCCAAAATTTACAGCAAACTTAAACAAATTTATAAGAAAAAAACAACCCCATCAGAAAGTGGGCAAAGGATAAACAGACATTTCTCAAAAGAAGACATTTACATGGCCAACAAACATGTAACAAAAAGCTCAACATCACTGATCATTAGAGAAATGCACACCAAAACCACAATGAGATACCATTTCATGTCAGGGTGGCGATTATTAAAAGGTCAAGATTTAGATACTGGCAAGGCTATAGAGAAATAGGAACGCTTTTACACTGTTGGTGGGAATATAAATTAGTTCAACCATTGTGGAAGATAGTATAGCAATTCCTCAAGGATCTAGAATCAGAAATACCATTTGACCCAGCAACCCCACTACTGGCTATATACCCAAAGATTCCCAAACGCCCATCAACAGTAGACTAGATAAAGAAAATGTGGTACATATACACCATGGAATACTATGCAACCATAAAAAGGAATGAGATCATGTCCTTTGCAGGGACATGGATGAAGCTGGAAGCCATCATTCTCAGCAAACTAACACAAGGACAGAAAATCAAACACCACATGTTCTCACTCATAAGTGGGAGTTGAACAATGAGACCATATGGACACAGTGAGGGGCTTGTCAGGGGCTGGGGGACATAGGGAGAGAAGTTAGAGGATGGGTCAACAGGTATAGCAAATCACCATGGCACACATATACCTATGTAACGAACCTACACATGTATCCCGGAACTTAAAATAAAATGAAATAAAATTTCATTTAAAAAGAGTATCTAAATAACTCAGGAAGCCATGAACTTGAATCAAAATAAAATTATATCATTATTATCCCAGCTTTACCTGAAATTTTAGCATTTCCTTTTGTTGTAAATATAGGCAACAAACCAGAGTGGCCTGAATCATACCTGAGACAGTCAAGATTCAAATTCATAGATTGCAGACATCTAGAAATATTGTTTACATTCATCTCTTTCTCCAAATTACAGTAGTATGGATTCACCACTAGATCTTGTTGTTTAATGCATTAAATTTTAAAAATTATTACATTATAATTTGTTTTTTACCTTTTTGGTAGTTATATTTTAATATAACTGAGTTCCTTTGGAATCCTATATATTTTATTACAAAAAAATTTAAAATGTACTCTGAGAGGGAATTAACTGGCTTCACTGGGCTGCCAAAGGGTCCTGTGGTAACTACCCCAGACCATGTTGATAAGAATAGAACTTTACCAAAAATGGTGAGAGAAAACAGCTAGTATCAAAATGCTGTGTATGCAATATATATGATTTGTTTGGGTTTCTGAAAAATCACACAAAATACCATATATTTTTCATGAAGTCATATTCATGAATAGGAATCTATAAATATAAATGTGAAGAGACCCACTAAATTTATGCCTCTATAGTTTTTGCCACTGGGAATAGGGCGGTGAATAGGACATGAGAAGATGGATAAAACATACTTCATATTTATATACAGTATTTTATTTCTTTTTTTAGAAAAAAAGGCAAAACTGTTGCCATTTTTAACAACTATAAATTCTGGGCCATGGGTACAGTGGTGGTTGTGCTTTTTATTTCTTAACTCTCAAAATAAAAGTTGAATAGACTTGTATAGATTAATTCAAAGTAAGATACTGGCTGTTAAATAAACATTCATAACTTTTATGCATTTCTGTTTTTGCTATCAAAGCATTTGGAAAGAAAAGTGGTAACAGTGAGGCTTCCAGGTGAGGAAAACCACATCAGCAAAGGCATATTCAAGATGAGGAGGTCAAGAGTTAATGAGATGTTAATAGTCATTTGTAGCAATCATCCAAGCTGAAAGTATCTCTATGACTTATTTGGTTTTCTGGTTCTTGATCTAGAACAGAAAGCCCTGAATTCCCCGTTTCTGCGTATGCAGGTGAAACCAGCCCTGGGAGTTAGGAGCTCAGGGCAGACTTTGGTGATCTGGCGTTTATTGGGCAACAGGGCTTCTTAGCAAGAAGCATGCAAGATTGGCAGTGCCAGCACCACTGACTGACTGGGAGGAAGCTCTTAAAACAGGCTGTCTTACCAAACTGGAGTGCCCATCCCTGAAATGTCTCTGGCTGAGGACGGAGAACCTTGTTCAGAAATGTTCAAAGCAAGACGAAATAAAGTAGGGAAGGTCTTGTATGAAATTCATCTATTTTAATGCAGAAGGCAGGTACCTACAAGTTGTTAGTGGAAGTCCTAAAAATAGTTATTTCAGATTAGTTTTTCTTTCTTTCTTTCTTTTCTTTTTTTTTTTTTTTTTTTTTTTTTTTTTGGTAAGTTGTTCTCCAAAAAAGGCACTCCAAAGAGCAGAGTTTTATAGTTAAATAAGTTAGAAAGTATTATATAATTTACATCCTTTTGGAAAGTCACAATATATGTTAGATATTAAAAGCTCTGAGGAGTCCTGTTTTCTTTCTTCAATCCAGCATCTCCCAAACTGACTAGCATCTCATAAAACTTATGTTCTAAGATCCTTTTGGAAATACTAATGTTTCAAAAAATCAAAACAACTTTAGCCATTTTTGTCAGGAAGGAAAATTTCATAAATATGCAGTACACATAGAAGTGTGACACTAAAAGATGATACGAACATATTAGGTACATAAAGCTGAATCAATTTCCAAGGCAGCAGGTTACCTCAGAAGCCTGATCATTGTCAAAAGTCTCTTTATGGTTTATGGTCCTGTCAGAAACCCTCAGTTCTCTCATATGTACATATATGGTACTCTTTCCCTCCCAGCTAATTGTGCCATAAAAAATTTCTTCTTATCTGCATATCAATTACAAGGTAATGAATGCCACTTCATATTAAGTGAAATACAAATCAAGCTCTAGGCCCCGTGAGATAATTTTCTTGGCCAAACTCCCAGGCCCTGTGCTTGGTATGAGCTTCAATTGTGTCTCTAGGGTTAGTGAATGTTATGTTTCTAAGTGATGATCTGTTTATTTCATGTCACATTTTCAAGCTGTCTTTTCCTCAAATGTACCTTTAAGAATTATATTCAGTTTTTTTAAGGTTTTCAATTCACTTTATTTTTGTAAAATTTCTCTATTCAAATTTATCTCAATGTGAAATTTGCTCATACCTCATCTCTCTAGAGAGCTTTGAGGTGACTCTTTGTCTACAAGGTGCTTGCAGAAGAAAATAGCAGTTAAAATTCACAAGTAACAAGGGCATATTTTCTTCTCACCAATTTTTAACATGTTTACTCCAATGAAAAACCAAAGTCTTGCTTGCCAATGTACCAAAGGAGACTTCTCATTCATTAATTTTCCTTTCTTTATAAAGTCATACATCAGTTCCAATTCTTTTTGATATGCTGTGTAGTACAGGTTCCTCCTTCTTTATCTAAAACTTGGGATATCAATTTCACATTGGGAATTTATTTGAATATCAGTGAGAAATATTTCCATCTGAAAGACATTATCTTTGAGATTGAGTCAGGCATTATACTGAAAAAAGGATCAAGGAAATATGACAATTGTTGAAAAGTAAAACTCAATGTGTAAAATATTATCAAACATAGAAGCAGAAGATAGTGAAGGTGCACAATTGGAAGGAGCATTTTTCTTTGACAATTTGAATAGCTGTATATATATTTCTGTGCTGAAATGCTCTGTGCATTTGCTTAACAACAATGTCTTCCAATATCCATGCTTAAATAATTTTCTCTGCAAGGATAAAAGATAGGCACTAAAAATTATATTTTTAACATTAAACCTGAATATTTTACCTTGGAATTTAAACCTCAGGTGACTCAACGGAATTTAAATTATTTTCCGCGATCTAGGGCCTTATTTTTGGTTACCAAACCCTTTGACCTTTTTTCTCATTGAGACAGAATTACAAATTTAACAAAGAAAATCCACAACTCAAATCAACCAATGTCTATGTAAATAAAAAACTCTGCGAATAATAGGTTTGGAGACACAGCATGTTTCTAACCACTTTATAAATCATACCTCTTTGCTGTTCAGAAGATGGGAATCAGGAATGTTTTTAAATGAGAAGATAGTCTTAATTTCAGAGTCACTCTTTAAGGTTATGTTTCACACCACTTTTTGAGACAGCACTTGGCTTCTAACATGGGAGCCCAATGCAGCTAAGCTATGAATGATTGCCTTCTGAAATAAGCCAAATCAAGCTAAAACATTGCAAAATGTAACCAATGGATACTCAAAACATATCACTGAAGGGAAAATACTTCTATATTTTGTTAAATTGAGGATCCGTAGATGTAAAAGAGACTTGTATTTTCATGGTTATCTCAACAGCATCCTTGTGGGTTTGGTGCTCTCATTAAAACATATTGTTAAAAACATTCAACTATTTTCATCTTCTCTTATCCTCTTTACACAGATTCCAGGATCTAATTGTCTTTTATTCTCTTGAACTCATCATGCAAATAGAGTTGGTATAGCTAGAAAACATACTTCTGTAGAGAGCACAATAAGTTGTGAAGACTATATTGTATTATTTCTCTTTCTTGGTAACAAAAATGGATTTTTCAAAATGTTGCTGGATTAATGAGTTGTCTTATATCTATTTTTTTATTGCATGCCTTTTATGTTTTAATATTTTAATGTAGTTCAGTTATTCAGAGAATAACAGTCAAGGTTGTCCTTTTGTTCATGACTTCAACATAGTACATTTGCATTTCAAGTATTATACTTTATTATTTGTAAAAACCCATGACTTGCTTGCCAATTAGTATATTTGTGTGCTAGGAAATATACTTATATTTTAAATTATATACATTAATTATACATATTTAAACACATTGATATTTAAAGAGAAATCTAGCTATTCTTATATCAGACAAAACAAACTTTAAAACAACAGCCGTTTAAAAAGACAAAGAGGGATATTATATAATGATCAAGGGTCTTGTCCAACAGGAAAATATAATCCTAAATATATATGCACCTAATACTGGAGTTCCAAAATTTATAAAACAATTACTACTACACCTAAGTAGTGAGATAGACAGCAACACGATAATAGTGGGGGACTTCAATACACCACTGACAGCACTAGACAGGTCATCAAAATAAAAGTCAGCAAAGAGAAAATGGATTTAAACTATACCCTAGAACAACTAAACTTAACAGAAATTTCCAGAACATTCTATCCAACTGCAGAATATACACTCTCTTTATCAGTATATGGAACTTTCTCCAAGATAGATCATATGACAGGCCACAAAACAAGTCCCAATAAATTTAAGAAAATTGAAATTATATCAAGTAGTCTCTCAGACCACAGAGGAATAAAGTTGGAAATAAACTCCAAAAGGAGCCTTCAAACCATTCAAGTACGTGAAAATTAAAAAGCTGCCCCTGAATGACCATTGGGTTGACAATAAAATCAAGATAGAAATTAAAAATTATTTGAACTGAACAATAATAGTGGCACAACCTTTGAGATACAGCAACGGCAGTCCTAAGAAGAAAGTTCATAGTCTTACATACCTACATCAAAGAGTCTGAAAGAGCACAAATAGACAATCTGAAGTCACACCTCAAGGAACTAGAGAAATAAGAACAAACCAAACCCAAACTCTGCTGAAGAAAATAAATAACCAAGATCAGAGCTGACCTAAATGAGACTGAAACAAAAGTTTTAACTTATTCTTGATTTGTTGAGACATTGAGGTACAGGGAAAATCTGGATATATTCATAATTTATGAGTAAAATTTCCAAAGACAATTCAAAATTATAGGTAATTCAAAAGTGTTACTTCCTTTCCAGCAAATATTCTTCTAAAATGCATTTTCAATAGTGCATTGCCTGATCTGAGTCTTTCGATATCTCTACTTACTCTTCATTTGAGATGCTGAAAAACTATAGCAGAGAATGCAAACATCGCTAAGAGATATGCGTGACTAGCAACCATCAGGCTAAGAAATGTCTTCCAGACTTTAGCATAAGTCTTACAACAACACAGACATAATTCAGAAAGTGAAGTAGAAAACATTTTGTGCCTGGCAAGGCGTCATGGGGAAGCAAGTTACTCAAGGCTAGCTGTATTACTGGAAAGAGAAGAAAGTGCAATGAGAAGTCTAGATAGCTCCATTCTGTTGGAGTCATAGTTATGCCTAGCAGCTAGTCTCTTGTTTCCTCGCATTCGCTGTGAAGGTAAGCGATTTCATATGGACTTTTCTGGTTTTAATGTTTTTAGTAAAAGACAATAGGGTTGATTTCACATAACCCCAAGTTCTTCCATTTGAGTTTGGGAAAATTACTTAACAATTTTAAATCTTGGCTTTTTTATCTAAAAAGTAGAAAAATGATCAGTTATTCCTTTTTAAAGTCATTAGAAAGAGTAAATGAGTCAATCCATATTACCATGGTATATGGCCTGCAGTCAATGCTTTTAAAGTTTTATCTGTTATTAATTTCCAAAAATAATATTAACCTCTTTGAACCTCTGTCTTTTTTACCAGCAAAATGAAGATCATAATGTCAATTTATATATCATTTTGTAGACCAAATGAACTAATATATAGTTAAATATTTGGCATAGTGCCTAGCATGTAGTAAGTGCTCAAATAAAAAGGTAAGTTCTTTGTCTGCTCTCTGGAGTAATGGTGAAACTTAAGACATAGAAAGTGCATGAAACTTTGCTAGATATCTCAGCTACCTATTTTCAAAAATCAATCCTATAGCCTAACTTCAGCTCTCTAGTACTGAGATTAAGTCATTGCTCCACCCATGATGATATCCACTAATAGGCAGGCTAATTGCTTCATCCATTCTTAGAGGTTGTTTCCCAGGTTCTGAAATGGGTACATAAAATTTGCTTCACAAGGTTGTTCTGAGCATCAAATGTGAACTAGGTAATAGGTAAAATGAAATAATATACTATTATAAATTTTTTTGAAAGAAGGGGCAAAGAGGTGGTGCATGGGAAAGCAATAAGGCCTAATCATCCTCAGAAAACAAATGCTGAAGAAACTTAAAGTTCCCTGACTTATTAAATAGACAAAACTTCCCAAAATCCACTTCTCTCTTTTAGACTTTTCTTCCTTTATTCTGAGCAGAAGCATGGCCAAGCCCCCTCGGTCCCTGCAGACCCTCTATTGCAATTCCACCTGCAAGGTGTTTTTGGATTAACTCTAAATACATCAAAAAGAAAAATGAAGCAGAGCTAATTTGAAGGAACATGAAGAAAAGGAGGCCAATTCTTCTTCTAATTTGAGAATTTTCAAAATGCAAAGTGGACCAATACCAGATATTTTTAATGAATTCTAATTATAAATACATTTTGTGGCACAATTTAATTTATTGAAAAAACTAATTTTATTCTATCTTGTTTTAATATGAAAGCAAAACCTCCAATATGTTGCTATAACACAATAAATATAATTTTCCAAGCCAGAAACCATGGCAACAGTTTTTAATAATAGAATATGATTGGCTGCATATGAAAAAATAAAACTACATTCTAAATAATTAAACTGTTTCTCAATATAAAATGATAATATCTCAAGCATTTTCCTGTTTTTATGTGTACAATGTGATATACTGTTTCAGTCTGCTGGGAAACCTATAATTACCAGACTGTCTTTTCATGTAATACATTCTTTTTGTCACTAATCCATGAAATAAAATGATACTTCAAAGAAAATAACCTGTCTGGAGAAGAGAAACCTGAGAATTAGGTCCTCTAGAATAAATTATTTTTATATTGGTTCACTCGATTGAATACATTTTCCTTATGATTTTGGAGGAAATTTTTTTTAATCATTTTTAAAAAGAGCTCAAGAATACTGGTTTAAATCAGATGTCTATCAATTTGGCCTCACATGTATGTATTCATATATTTCGGGACATCAAACAAATAGACAAAAGCTTTTCATTGATACAGTGTCTGCCCGTGTAACAAAAATCTGCAGAGAAAGGAAATTTTAATTCAAATATCCAGATGTCTAGCTTGCCAATGGGCATTTGGCATCATTGCAACAAAACATGTGCATGGCTAAAATTGTTCTCTTCTCCACTGCATTGTTTGGCAGGACCTTCTCAAAAGCTTGGTGGAATTATTTTACCAAGTTCCAAGAGGAATTCAAATCATATTCCCTATATGGTGGTGTACTGCCTTGTGTAATAAAGTTATAGGAATACATAAATAGATAAGTGCTGGTTAACAATAAACAAATGGCTAATTCATGCACATGAAAGATTTAGGCAGTGATATTCACACATATGGCACCGCTAAATTAAAAAGACATTTCTGTATCTAAAAATAGTATCAGTACCAGAACTAGTGAATAATGTTTTATCTTTCCCAAGGTCAACAGGATATTACTGAGTCTGCCAAATTATAATAGCTAGAGCCCAGATATTGGTGGCAAAGTCAGAAATAGCAGTAATGATTTTGACCCTAGAAATTTCAATCCTACTTTCAATGAGTTAATCAGAAGTCATACCTCTCTGAAATGTCTTAAATATGACATATTGGAGTTGCTCTTCAGAATATATTTATCAAATGTGTGCTGTTAAAAAATATTTATGGGGGCATAAAAGTATATTCACATATTTCTCAACATGTTGTGATCTATCTTATATCTCAGCATAGTTTTTGTTGTATGACAGAGTGTTTAATTTTAATAAGGGTACTGACCTGATCAGTAAAACCAATCTTGTCAAGATTACTAGATCTTTTTAAGAAAATAAATCAATAAATGGTTGCTTTTAAAAAAGGGTTCTCTTTGACACTTCCAATTGTTTTAGATAATCCTAATTTTCCCATATTGCTTATTTATATTAGAAAGAGCCATGTAACACCTATTTCCAAGTAATCGTACATTGCACTTCTTTTATATGACTTACTCACTTAGCATCTATAGCAAGTCAACATGTCCCATAGGAAAGAGGGAAATGTGCATTTTAAAAAAGCTAGAAAAGCTGTCTGAATGTTACCACCAGCTAGCCACAAAAGAAGAAATGTTACTGGATCTGCATTTTACTGCCTGGTACTTGACACATTACCACTGGAACCAAATCAAAAATCATATGTACATTTCTGGTAAGCCTGCTTTCTGGTAGACAAATGAGAGAATACTGATTTAGCATTGCAACTTCTCTAGTCATTCTAGCTTTAGTTATAAAAATGTAGCAAAGAATACAGCTAATCCATCCCTCTGTCACTCATCCACCTTGAGTTTAACCCAGAAAATCCCACAGTTTATCATTTAAAGCTTCGAAGGTTTCAATACTACAGAGGAAAAACATTCATTTAGGTTGAGTTTCAACTTTTACGTTTCACAATTATTTTTTGTTGAAATGTTACTTTTAGAGTACCCTTGATTTCATATTTTACCAATTCCTTATGTCTATTTGAAACATGATTTTTTTTAGTCATATTGTTTAGAGATCATTCCACATACAATTGCAGAGCTGAAAAAATCCTTAGAGGTGCATCTAAAAAAATCTTTAATTAATTTTAAGTTATGAAGTTATTATGATAGTTATTATGTAGTTTTAGACATATTGGTAAATTATGTCTAAAACATCTAATATTAGACATATTTTACCAATAGGTTATTAATTATGGAGTTTTAGACATATTGGTAAAAGTCTTACAACAAAAGTATAAAAAGATCAAATGAAAATTGTATTAGTTGACTTTTAAAGAACAGTAAGAAAACATTTTATAATTATTTAAAGAAATTAAAATATTTGTGCATTCAAATAAATTAAAATCTTTGTGTGTTTAAAGAACTAGTTTCAAAAGGTTAAGCTTATCATTCATTAGAAAAGTACATTTCTGTTGTGGTGCATTTTTGTATATAAAACTATAACAATATAAATAGCAATCTCATGTTTTCCAATATGTGTAACATTTAAGTTACCTATACACATATTACATTTGAAATAATTTCAAGATTGTTACTTAGGTGTTGTCTTTTTACAATAACGAATACTAACTTGGAAAACTGCAAATTTATTTTTCCCTCTTTCCTATCTATAACCAGTTTTAAGTGGAAATCATTTTCAGAATCCATACTTTAAAGTAGCAAAGAAGGGAAAAGTTATAAAATACTATGGGGGTTAAAATCTGTATCCTGATCAGTAAATTTTATGACCCAAACTGAGTCCCCTGTGGTATCATTTATTATAGCTAAAATGATTGGAACTGGGGGTCCATGACACTATTACCTGTTTCTGTAGATTTATTGAAAATTAGCAATTCCATTTATATCTATGAGATTTCAGGGATTACACAGTTATAGACTAGAAAATTGATAGATTTATGAGTCTAGTGAATCTAGTTGTACCAACTAATACAGCAACAGAGAAAATTTAGAGGTTTGTACTCCTAAAGGAGTTAACCTTTGGATAAAGAAACATTTTTCAAGTAGAATGTGAGAAATTATTGAATCCATAAATTGTCACTGCTGCAAAGTAAAAAAGAGAAGGGGGAAAGAAAAAGCACCAGTTCAACTTTTACGTGAAAAAGAATGAAAAGCAAAAGATACCAAAATCAAATAGTCCTATCATTTGGTTTGCTAATAAAGTGGCTCGTAGGGTTATTTACTACTCATATGTAGTATCTCTTAGTTCCAACTTTTCTTTAGGACAGCCTTGCTTCAAATGGTATGAAAGGACTTGTGGAGATTTTGTAATCATAGATTCCACATTACATATCTCTCCTAACCATTAGCAATCACTGTCCCAGCACAAATTGGACATACAATTAATATTTCTTGTTTGTTGTTGTTAACAACTAAATAAATACACATTGACTGCCTCTGATTTATGCCAATAACAGGAATGCCAGCTCAGTTTTCGAACTATAAGGAGGTGGTCTGTCTTCCAGAAATACGGAACTTAACAATATCTTCTTTTGTTATAGAAGACATAAACAGTGGTCATTTGGTCTATGTCTTTCTACTTTTATTAGGCATAAAACTGTATTATAGCCTAATGACATACACTATTGAAATTATTTACTACTTTGTTCCTTGCTTAATTGTTATTTTCTTATGCCAAAAATTACATATGTATAAATACCTTATAGCAGAGCTACTTAACTTGTTCACATAGCAAGGATATACTGATTGTTGGCAGCGACCACTTGTTTTGATAGTCTGAACCTATGTTGAATCAATGATTATGGATTTTAAATTCTCATTCCCATTTTAAAGTATATTGCAGGAATTCCAAAGAAATATAAGGCATAATTCCTATCTTTGAAAATATTAAAGTGTTTTTTAAATAAAAACACATTTACACACACACACACACACATGAAATGGGCTTGAAAAAAGTATTATATATAATTCAGGACATCACCTGGAAGTGGAGTAGATATCCTGAAAGTAATGGATTTGAGTTAGGTCTTGAAAGAAAGAGGTTTTCTTAAATAAAGTTCAGTGAGGGAAATGTTTCAAGCAGTGGGAACTCCTAGCATGATGTGTAGTGCTCACAATAAACAAATGCCATTTTTTTTTATCCTTTTGGCTTTGTGAATGGAGAATAACTGGTAGAAATTAATACGGGATCATCAAAGAAAAAGAAACATTTCAGTTGTTAATAGCATTCCTCTAGTTATAAACCTGATGGCTGAAATACTATAGAAACATTTAGGCAAAGCTTTTTAATCCTTTCTGATCAGTGTCACAAAACCGTGTTGTACATGTAAAATTTAAACAAGATACATCTTAATTATATTCTCCTACCACACAGCCTTTTACCTATCTGCAAGTAGGAAGTTAAACTAACATATTCGGATTTGGTTTATTTAGCATTTCTATACCTTACAAAATATGTTTCAGATTGATATGGAGAGTTGACAAATGACAGCATGTAGAAAAAGTAGAAATGAATTCTCCAGTTCCATAAATATCTTTGTGAAGCAAAGTCCACATAATTTCTTTTTTTTTTTTTTCATTAAAATTCACAACATGAAAGCCAATTTTTGTTTTCTTAGCAACAGATGAAATTGTTTTTTAAGGTCTTCACATGCTAGCATATAGCCTTTTCCTTGATCTAATACTAAGTGACAGCCCCGTATTGAGCGATTTTAAACCAGGTCTTCGATTTAAGGCAGACATGTCAAATTTTGTAATAAATGAAATAGATATTTAATGTCACTTAATGTGCAGTGATACAGCATAATATAGGTGGTTTGGCTTGGGAAAGACTTGCAAACATTATGGCACTGGAGCAGAGCAGCTGAAAGCTTAGCATAAGTCCATAAGATATTCAGCTACAGAAAGAAATCATAAGAGAAAGATCAAGAAAAATAATACATTTACTTGAGACTGTGAAAATTACCTTGGAACATTTGCTATTTGCATTCTATCTTGGAATGCGCCAAGGTATTTGTAGCTTAAGTTTTTTATTCCTTATGCTTATTGAAGGTTCTTATGTTTCAAAAGAATAAATGCGTATTTCTGAGTAAGCATACTTCTGAATTTAAAAAAACATACGTACAATTACTCTAAATAACCATCAGAATATAACTTACCAGTATGTGTATGACCTTATAAGGAAATGTTCTTTCTTTCATGCAGTTAGTTTTCATTCTTTGTAATTGAAAGTAAATCGATAATATATGTTGTGTGTGTGTGTGTGTGTGTGTGTGTGTGTGTATATGTAATATGGAGCATATAATAAATAAAATATAAAAATCACTAATGATTATATAATCACCAATAGCCACTGTTACTAATTTTAATGTGTTTCCTTACTGTGTTTTATTTATATACAGAGAGCTTATTTTGTTCTAACAAAAGGAATTGTAAAATATTTTGAAGATGCTCACATGGGTTCACAGCAATCTCTATACTTTTAATCAAAGAACGGTTTTATTCTTTACAGACATCCTTCTAGAGGGAGTGGATACAAAATGAAACAGTGAGAAAGGAAGGGAACATTTGTCCAGCAGCTTAGATGAACTACAAATATGCTAACAAATAAGAGCACAAGGTGTCTCTTGAAAGGAGGGGCAGACAACTAACGAGGTAAATAGAAATAAACATATCTTTTGTTTTGACTAAATAGGGATTGGATGATAAGCAATTTAATGGAGAAAATGTTTAAATCTGAAAAGGTGTCATGAACATGCTATATTTATTGAGAAGAAAGTCCTTATCCAATATAATTGGGATAAAAAGGGTTGAGTACGGCAAGATTAACCCTGCATGTGACCAAGAAAGGATTTTCTTTTCTGCTTTAAGTGAGGGGTGAGGGACAGAAAAGAAAGGAAGAAGGAAGAGAATGTTTCAGTGGAGCCAGAGATAGCAGAACATCATATTTCAACTTGTAACCCTGTCTATAATTTTTCATATCCAGTAATACAGCCTCTGCCTCCACCCCCACCCACCTAAGTCTTCAACATAGACTTAGAAAACACAACTATTTACTGTGAATGGGTCTCTTGTGGAAATCAGTGAAGGCACTGAGATTTGAGTTGAGGTGATGCAAAGCAAAAAGTTGAAAATAAGCATGAAGAAGTAAGGTGTAGACTCAAAGATAGCAAACATGCTATCTGGCTTCTGGAGTCCCACAGGACCATAGACACAAGGCTTAGGTTAAGTTCAACTGGATTTTTGACGGTCAGGGTGACCCAATGAATATAGCTTATGTATTTGTACTGAGACATATCTTATGTTCATAAAACATATCTCCCCCGTCATTAACATTTTGCAAACATGTTTTAATTGGCTATATAATATTAATGTGCTAAAGTATTACAGCTTTTATATCTAACCTCTGTTACTTGTTTTCAGTTTTTGCTATTTTAAACAAAACTTTCAATAGTACTTGTACATAAACTAGGCAAGCAAGTCCTGTTACCTTGTTAGTTGGAAAAATTAAATGTTTACAAATTAAGTATACACCATTAAATCTCTTTATGATGATTTGTATTAATTTTCACTGTCACCATCCACGTATAAAGTTATCTGTCTCATTATACAATTGCCAGGAGTATTACATTTTAATGATATTTTACTTTTTTAACATTTAAAATATTATGTACAGAGATTTATTTAAGATACTTTGTAATAGTTTTCACCCTCACATTTTTACTTGGGAGTTAGGAGTCATTGGAGCAAATCTGAAGGAGTCAGTAAAACTGATAATTTGAGCCAACACTTGGTCAGTAACCAGGGTTAAGGTATATCTATTACTTTTGTTTTATATAAATTAGAGTTTTAAATCTTTCTGAGAGAATGTAGACATTCAGTAGGGGGTCTCAAAAGTAGACTGAGATAAGGAAAAATGGCTTACTGATAAATGAGATGTAGTGAAATATCAACACAGGACTTTGGTCCGTTTTACTAGGTAAGAACACAGGTAAAGGCATCATTTTTGAAGCAGAGAGAGAGAGTCCTCTCCAGACACTGAATCTGCTGACTCTTTGGTCTTGGACTTCCCGACACTCCAGAGCTGTGTGTAATACATTTCTGTTGCTTGTTGTAGCAACCCCAATGACTAAGATATGAGCTAAGATGCTAACATAACAAATAGACAGGCAAATTGTGGACTGGTTTAAATCAGTTAGATCCATTCCACCAGATGCCTCGGTTTTTAGAAACCGGTTATCAAGTGGAACGAAGAGGCAAGGTAAATTAAGTGACTCTGAAGTCAGTGCAACCTAACTACAGGGAATAGGTAAGACATATTTTCCCTGTCTAGAGGAGTGACAGAACATCAAGAAATGTCCCACGAGGGCTACTAGAAGAGCCAAGGCAGTATTGATCAGTCTGGTGCTAGTGGCTGTAACCAGACCAATAATAGACCTTCTAGAAAACAGGCATCTTGAGAAAGACAATATGTGAATATCCAGAAAAGTGAAAGGACCACTTCTAGGCTATGGAGCCTCTTTCTTCCTATAATTCTTTCCTAAGCTGTTTGTTTAGTATCAGATGGAAATCAGATGGGATGTGGGCTCCACTTGAGGGTTTAATCAGTTTGGATGCAGCCAAGTTCACCTGGTAATAACCTCCCAGGTGGCTTCTACAAGAAGCTACATAGGACATTGTAACATAGAAATTATGAATGTCCGTGTTTCTGAGAGTGAAGAATCGGTTTTCAAGGTGTACATAACTTGAAAGCTAATCCTCAACTTTTTGCTTGTAATGCATGAAGTAAACAGATGAAAGAGAAACATTATCTTTCAGTACGCTATTAGCAGGACACCAGACAGTTTAGACTACAAGGAAAATAGAGAATAAGAGAGGAACATAAGAAAGAAGGAGGGAAAATATTAGTTTTCTCTAGCTGGGGACACATAAGATATTGTCCCTTTGTTTAAGTGGTAGGATGGCATGAATAGTGGCCATTTACCCATATCTTGTATTCCCTCTCAAAACGTCAACAGAAAAATATAAATCAAAAAGCAGATACAGCTTTTGGTAAGATTTATTTTATTTTAAATTGACAATAATTGTGCATATTTGTGGGGTATAGAGTGATATTTTGATACACATGTATATTGTGGAATGATCAAATCAGAATAATTAGCATATGCATCACCTCAAATATTTATTATTTACTGCTGTTAGAACATTTAAAATCTCTTTTAGCTATTTTGAAATATACAATATAGAGAAGAATATGGCTGGGCACAGTGGCTCATGCCTGTAATCCCAGCACTTTGGGATGCCAAGGCAGGAGGATCACCTGAGGTCAGGGGTTGGAGACCACCCTAGCCAACATGGTGAAATCCTGTCTCAACTAAAGATACAAAAATTAGCTGGGTGTGGTGGCACATGCCTGTAGTCCCAGCTACTTGGAAGGAGGGAGAATCACTTGAACCCAGGAGGTGGAGGTTGCAGTGAGCCAAAAAGCCAAGACTGCACCACTGCACTCCAGCCTGGGCAACAGAGTAAGACTCCATCTCAAAAAAATAAAAATAAAAATAATTAAAAAAAAAAAGAGGCAGAGAGAGAGAGAAAGAAGAATATGTCTATTTAGATAAAATCAGTTTCTTCATTTTAGCTTTTTGTAAATATTAGGCAATGCAATTAGAACATCCTATTTTGCACATGAAAATACATCCCTCATTTTCAAGGCTCACCATTGAGGATATGGTGAAGAAAAGACAGACTCTGCATCTCAGCCTGGGTATGTTGGTGGGACATCTGTATGGATAACAAAGCAATCAGCTTGTATAAGGAAAGAAAACTGTCTATTATTTACCCTAACTAATATTTGCTTTGCATCACTTTTGTCCATTTCTGGAAGTAATTACTAATGGTTCTTACATTCCAAGATAAGAAAAGGTGAGATGATTTTTTTAGTCACAAACCACTACACATTTCATATTCAGGTGAATCCAAAAATGAGTAATACCTATACCCCTTAAAGAAATTGCATTATTTCTAAAAGGTTAAACTTAATAATCCATAAATAGAAGTTTGTCTATGTAAAAACTGCTTCTAAAGGTACTAAGATGAAATTATTTCTCTTTAATCTTCTCTCTGTCTTTATCTCTTTTGTCCATGCTCTCTAACAGGCCTTACTCACTACTGACTTAAATATATTTTGATAAGTTTAAAACAAATGCATTGCCGAAGGGCATTCTCTAACTGTATATATATACTTACATGGGCAATTCATGGCTGTGAGGTCAGTCTTTTTCTTTTATTGATAATTTAGGGTAACCATAGCCAAAATAACTAATGGCATGAAAAGTTATTAATCTACTGGCTAAGACAATAAGTTACCTGAAGATAAAGTTAAACTATATGCTTCCTTTTGTTTTGATTAATCAGCAAGTATGCCTTCTTTCCATTTATCTCTTCCATTCATTTATAACAGATTAAGCTCAGTTAGAAGTTGGAAACATTTCAAAAGTATTCATTCTTTAGAATGATAATACGGGATCTATTCTGCAAAAAAAAAAATATATATATATATATATATATATATTAGGCAAAAAGTAATCTCCGCTATTCCCTAATATTTTATTGGAATTTTCTCTCTGAGTGGCACGTGTGACTACAAAAACTGATGCATAACAGTGTTCTGTCCTTGCTAAGCATATGTGAAGACACATTTTTGGCTCATAGCTCTGGATACCCTTCTGGATTCTGGGATATAATTCCTGCCTCCACACAGCTTATATTCTAATATGAAAGAGTAGAGAATTGTAAGAAAACATTAGACTAAAAAGTAAGAGGAGAGAAACAAGAAGCTTGAAATGGGATAATCAAGGTGGAAGATGGAATGAAATTAGGGCAGAGGGGTAGCTGAGATCAAGGAAGGGGTGTGCTGGAGCAAGTTCAAATAGGGTTTCACAGCCTTACTGTTAAACTTTCAGGAATTTTGTGAACCCCTTGTTGAACTTTTGTATTTTAAAGTTAGCCATGTTAACAGCATTCACACAATGGAAGTCAGTAAATGCCACAAATCAGGATTCTTACCCCCAGACAGTGAGTTGTTAAACATTTACCAACACATCACTACCTAAAGCATTAGAGTTTCATATGTATTAGTCTGTTCTCATGCTGCTAATAAAGACATAACTGAGGCTGTGTAATTCATACCAAAAAAAAAAAAAGGTTTAATGAACTCACAGTTCCATATGTCTGGGGAGGTCTCTCAATCATGGTGGAATGCAAAGGAAGAGCAAAGTCACATTTTACATGATGGCAAGAAAGAGGGCATGTGCAGGGGAACTCCCATGTATAAAACCATCAGATCTCATGAGACTTATTATCATGGGAACATCATGGGAAAAGCCTGCCCTCATTATTCAGTTACGTCCTACCAGCTCTTTCCCACAACATGTGGGGATTATCACACTTCACCTTGAGATTTGGGTAGAGACACAGAGCCAAACCATATCAATAGGCATGGTAACACAGATTACCAATTCGATGGGAAGCTATTAAAAGAGTTGTGTGCATGGCAATAAAAATACTTTTTCTGGCTACTTCATTAAGCGAAAACCATGAGAACAGTGAAGTGGGAAGTAAGGAAGCAAGAGTGGAAACATAGAACCCCTTTAGAAAGCTTTTTGTAGACAAGAAATAACTAAGATCAGAGCAGAACTGAAGGAGATAGAGACACAAAAAACCCTTCAAAACTCAATAAATCCAGGAGCCGTTTTTTTTAAAAAAGATCAACAAAATAGACCACTAGCCAGATTAATAAAAAAGAAAAGAGAGAAGAATCAAATAGATGCAATAAAAAACAATAAAGGGGATATCACCACTGATCCCACAGAAATACCAACTACCATCAGAGATTACTACAAACAACTCTAAGCATATAAATCAGTAAACCTAGAAGAAATGGATAAATTCCTGGACACTTACACTTTCCCAAGCCTAAACCAGGAAGAAGTCAAAACTCTGAATAGACCAATAACAAGGGCTGAAGTCGAGGCAGCAATTAATAGCTTACCAACCAAAATAAGCCCAAGTCCAGATGGGTTCACAGCCGAATTCTACCAGACATACAAAGAGGAGCTGGTACCACTTCTTCTGAAACTATTCCAAACAATCCGAAAAGAGGAAATCCTCTCTAAATCATTTTATGAGACCAACATCATCCTGATACCAAAACCCAGCAGAGACTCAACAAAAAAAGAAAACTTCAGGCCAATATCCATGATGAACATAGATGCAAAAATCTTCAATAAAATAGTGGCAAACCAATTGCAACAGCACATCAAAAAGCTTATCCGTCATGATCAAGTAAGCTTCATCCTGAGGATGCAAGGCTGGTTCAACATACGCAAGTCTATAAATGTAATTCACCACATAAACAGAACCAAAGACAAAAATCACATGATTAGCTCAATAGATGCAGAGAAGGCCTTCAACAAAATTCAACAGCGCTTTATGCTAAAAATCTCTCAATACACTAGGTATCAATGGAATGTATCTCAAAATAATGAAAGCTACTTATGACAAACCCATAGCCAATATCATACTGAATGGGCAAAAACTAGAAGCATTCCCTTTGAAATCTGGCACTAGACAAGGATACCCTCTCTCACCACTCCTATTCAATATAGTATTGGAAGTTCTGGCCAGAACAATCAGGCAAGAAAAAGAAATCAAGGGTATTCAGTTAGGAAAGGAAGACGTCAAATTGTCTCTATTTGCAGATGACATAATTGTATATTTAGAAGATCCCATTGTCTCTGGCCAAAATCTCCTTAAGCCGATAAGCAACTTCAGCAAAGTCTCAGGATACAAAATCAATGTGCAAAAATCACAAGCATTCGTATACACCAATAACAGACTTAAAGAGAGCCAAATCAAGAACGAATTGACATTCACAATTGCTACAAAGAGATTAAAATACCTAGAAATACAGCTAACAAAGGATGTAAAGGACCTATTCAAGGGGAACTAGAAACCACTCCTCAACGAAATAAGAGGGGACACAAACAGATGGAGAAATATTCCATACTCATGGTTAAGAAGAATCTATATCGTGAAAATGGCCATACTGCCTAAAGTAATATACAGATTCAACACTATCCCCCTCAAGCTGCCAATGACCTTCTTCACAGAACTGGAAAAAAACACCATAAACTTCATATAGGACCAGAACAGAGGCCGCATAGCCAAGTCAATTCTAAGCAAAAAGAACAAAGTTGGAGGCATCATGCTACCTGACTTCAAACAAGCCTACAGTAATCAAAACAGCATGGTACTGGTACCAAAACAGAGATATAAACCAATGGAACAGAACAGAGACCTTGGAGGCAATGCCACACATCTACAACCATCTATCTGATCTTTGACAAACCTGACAAAAACAAGCAATGGGAAAAAATTCCCTGTTTAATAAATGGTGTTGGGAAAACTGGCTAGCCACGTGCAGAAAGCAGAAACTGGACCCCTTCCTGACACCTTACACTAAAATTAACTCCAGATGGATTAAAGACTTAAACATGAGACCTAACACCATAAAAACCCTTGAAGAAAACCTAGGCAAAACCATTCAGGACATAGGCATAGGCAAGGACTTCATGACTAAAACAACAAAAGCATTGGCAACAAATGCCAAAATAGACAAGTGGGATCTAATTAAACTCCAGAGCTTCTGCACAGCAAAAGAAACAATCATTAGAGTGAACCGGCAACCAACAGAATAGGAAAAAATTTTTGCAATCTACCCATCTGACAAAGGACTTATATCCAAAAATCTACAAAGAACTAAAACAGATTTACAAGAAAAAAACAAACAAACCCATTCAAAAGTGGGCAAAGGAAAGGAACAGACACTTTTCAAAAAAAAGACATATATGAGGCCAACAAATATATGAAAAAATGCTCATCATCACTGGTCATTAGAGAAATGCAAATCAAAACTACATTGAGATAGCATCTCATGCCAGTTAGAATGGAGATCATTAAAAAATCTGGAGACAACAGATGCAGAGAGGACTTGGAGAAATAGGAACACTTTTACACTGTTGGTGGGAGTATAAATTAGTTCAACCATTGTGGGAGACAGTGTGGCAATTCCTCAAGGACCTGGAAATAGAAATTCCATTTGACCCAGGAATCCCATTACTGGGTATATACCTAAAGGATTATAAATCATTCTATTATAAAGACACATGCACATGAATGTTCATTGCAGCACTGTTTACAATAGCAAAGACTCGGAACCAACCCAAATGCCCATCAACGATAGACTGGACAGGGAAAATGTGGCACATATACACCATGGAATACTATGCAGCCATAAAAACTGATGACTTTGTGTCCTTTCTAGGGACATGGATGAACCTGGAAACCATCATTCTCAGCAAACTGACACAGGAACAGAGAATCAAGCACTGCGTGTTCCACTCATAGGTGGGTGTTGAACAATGAGAACACATGGACACAGTGGGGGGAGCATCACACACTGGGGTCTACTAAGGGGGACTAGGGGAGGGACAGTGAGGGGTAGGGAGTTGTGGAGGGATAACATGGGGAGAAATAGGTGATGGCAATGGAGGCAGCAAATCACAGTGCCATGTATGTACCTATGCGACAATCCTGCATGTTCTTCACATGTACTCCAGAACCTAAAATGCAATCATATATATATGAAAAGAAAAGAAAGCTTTTTGTAGTTGTCACTAAAACCTCCCCAGGTCTATGGAGCCAGAATCTCCCAGTCTTCCGGTTATTCATAAATGAAGAATCTTTAGCACATTTATATGATTCAGACAGAACTGTCTGAACATAGACATCTGATAGCAATGGTATGTTTCCAAAAAATCTATGGCCAAAGATGGCTTAAAAATCTCATATATCTTATTTTAAGGTATTGATACAGTCAATTTGTTAATTGCTATGAGACATTAGCCCACTGCTAAGCTTTGGGTCACAAAATAATTGCTTTAAATGTATGTTTACTCTTGATGAAATGTTAAAGTACTCTAATGCTACATTTTGTCCCCAAATGCCAAAAAGAAACATTCAGACTTTCTGAAAATTGAGACTAAAAGGGAGGAGAACAAAAGGAGGAAGATTAGTTTATGAAATTACCTTCAAAGTTCTCATGTTCTTCTCCCTGAACTGTTCCTTCAGGTAAAAAGGGAAAACAGGTGTAAAAGAGATGATTATGGAAAAATAACTTCTTTCAAAAAGCCTCTGAGGATTGGAGGTATCCATAGAATCAAAGAAATTCTTCCTCTTGCACCAATACCTGAAGCATAAGTCATGTTTGATTAAAAGATTGTCTGTGTAATGTCACAGTCAATTAACTATTGGATGCTGTTTGTATCATCTAGCTAAATTTACTAAGTCTAACTTGTGATAACTGGTAACTTAGAATATGTAATGTATTTTTTGTTTTTTTATTATAACAAAGACAGACCTAATATTTTTCTGAAAAAAATTGTTTAAGTAAACATTTTATCTAAAGTATAACATACAAGCAAGCTCAATCATTATTCACTCATTCTAAGTAGCTTCAAATTTAAAAAAGATTATTAGCAATATCTAGGAAAGCCTCATTTTCCACTCTCAGTCACTAACTCCTTCAAAAGTAATCATTGCCTTAACTTATAACATTCAACATTGTGTTTTCATGTGTAGAAATAAAACATCTTTCATTCTTACTGTTTTATAATAATCGACCATAAGAATATACCATACTGTATTTAAATAAGTTATTTAATTACCCTGTTACTTCCTTTATTTACCTCTTATGAATAGTAGAGCTGTGAACATTATTTTAAAGATTTTTTTGATGAACTGCTATATATATATTTCCTTTGGATATATATCCAGGGGTGGAACTGACATGTCAAAAGTGTACACATGATTAACTTTAGTATGTATTGCTCCGTAAAGCTGGTTACAAGCGTGATTTCAATAGTGTTTTGTCATTTGTGTTCCACTGCAGCGCAAAAAAAAAAAAAATCCAAGCTGCTTCAAATTCTTACTATATTGAGTACTGTAAGTTATTTAATATTAATGCACTCTGATGTATATGTAATGGTTATTTCTTTGCAATTTAAAGTTTTATTTCCCTGATGACATATGAGAATAAGGTATTTTCCCTACTTTCATTTACTGTGTAGATACCTTCCTTCATAAGGTGACATTTTAAGTTGTTTAACCATTTTTCTATTGGGCGATCTTTCTTTATTTTTTCATCACTTTAAAAAATGAGTCATTTCTCCTATCTTCGTGAGTTAAGTGTTCACTATTTTAATGGTGTTATTCAATAAATAGAAAATCTTAATATTAAATGTATCACAATTAAATTTTTTCTCATTACAACCAGTATTTTGTGTCCTGTGTAAAAAAAAAAAAAAAAAACCTTGTATTCCTCAAAGTCATGAAGAAACTCTCATTTTTCTCATAGGTTTATCGGTTTCTCTTTCACAGATTGGTAATCCAGTTAGAATTCATATGTTTTTACCGTATGATATATAAATCAAGGTTAATTTTTTTTCCTATATAATCATCCAATTTACCTAAAACTACCTATTGAAAGGCTGTCATCTTCTTCACTCTACAGCAGCATCTCGCTTATTAGAAACAAGTGGCATATTTGCAGGAGTCTGTTTCTGACTGCACATTGTGTAATTGTTATTGGTTTGGGTATTCTTACACTAATACCACACTGTCTTTATTACCTAAGCTTTATAGTAAGTCTTGATATCTGTTAGTGCAAGTTATCCAGCTCTGTTTTTCAGCATTGTCTTGACTCTTCTAGGCCCTCTGTACTTCAACAAACATTTTTAAATCAGTTTATCAACTTCCACCAAAACAATAAAATTAACATGCTAGTATATTAAGTGACATTTCTTTAAATTTATAGATCAATTTAAGGCAAATCAAAATCTTAAAATATTTTGTTTTTCAAACCATAAACCTGTTATAAACTTTCATTCATTTAGGTCTGCATTAATTTCTCTCAATAACATTTTGTACATTCTTTTGTTGAAGTCTGAGGGATCTTTGTCTTTGGCATATGAAATTTTATGATGCTTTAGTAAATTATATTATGCTATTTCACTTACAGTTATTTGTGGCTGGTATATAAAATTTATGTATCTGTATTACATGTATATATATATATATATATATATATGTAATATATATATATATATATATATATATATATATATACACACACACACACACACATAAAATCTAATGACCTTAGCATTAATTCTAATAGCTTGTCTCTACTTTTATATTTTCCATGGGCATAATCATATTATCTGCAGATAGTTACAGTTTAATTCTTGCTTTTCTAATTCTTATGCTTTTCCTTTTCTTGCTTTACTGCAATGACTAGAACCTCTACTACCATATTGAACAGAATTGGTAAGCATAGGCATCTTTGTCTCATTCCACATCTCCGAGGAAAAGTTGTTGATAACTCACAAATAGGCAGATGTATTTATAGGCTTGCATATTTGTTTGTTTCTTTTGACAGACAATCTTATGAAATTAAAGAAGTTCACTTCTATTTATAATTTTCTTAGAGTTTTTTTATAATGCATGAGTGTTGGCTTTTATCAAAAGCTTTATAGTATTTATTGGTTTATCTTAAGGTATATCTCTTCTATGCAGTCAAGATAGGAGTTACATTTATTGATTTTCAAATGTCAATTCTGTCTTTAATTCCTAGAATACAATCTCTTTTGAATATTTTATTTTCACTTTATATCACTGGATCTGACTTAACTAAGGGTATGTTATAAATATTATGATGGTCTTTTAAAACATTGACAAGTTTTGCCTCTCTTTTATTTGTAACCTGAAAGCATTTGTTCAATATTGGAGTTATTTCTTGTTGAAGTAGTTGGAAGAATGCATTAGTGAAAGCATTTAGCTTGACATTCTCTTTATCAAAAGGCTTTTAATAATGCATTAAATACTTTTATAGATACAATTATTCAAATTTTCTATTTCTTCTTTGGTCAGTTTTGTTAATATGTGTTCTACCTTCAGGAAATTGTCTAGTGCTCTGAATTTTTTAATTCATTGTTACAAATTTGTAATGTTTTCTTATATTTTTAATGTTTGTATAATCTATTGTGGTGAGTCTTCTTCATTTCTTATTTTGGTGACTTGTACCTTTCCCTTTTTTCCTTGAACAGATTGATTAGATAATTTTATTAGTTTTTTTAATGAACTAGATTTTGGATTTGTGATTTTCTCTGTTATATGTTTGATATATGTTTCATTATTTTCTGTTCTTATTTTTATGATTTCCTTCATTCTAATTTCCTCAGTTTTGAATATTCTGTGTGTACCCATTTTTTTTGAGATAACTGGATTAATTTTAACCTTTCTTCTTCAGTATGAGAGCTTAATGTAATAAATTTATCCCTAAGCCCAGTATTAGTTACATTCTACAAGTTCAATCTGCTTGATTTTCATTATCATTCAGCTCAAAATATTTATCAATTTATAATGTGTTCTTAGACTTTTGTGGTATTACAGAAGTGTCATTTTAAATTTCTAAACATTTTATAATTTTCTAGTTAAGTTTTCAGATTTTTTAAAAATATATACTTCAAATTATTTCATTACTTTGAAATTTTGGGGACCTGTTTTGTGACCCTGCATATTGGTATATTGGTGAATATTGGTAAATATTTTATATAAACATGAAAACTATGTGCCCTGTCACAGCTGGATATAGTGTTCTGAAAATGTCAATTACATAAATTTTGTTAATCATGTTATTCAAATATTTCATGTTACAGTATTTTGTCTGTTTGCTCTATCAATTGATAGAGGTATGTTAAAGTCTATCATGATTTTGGCTATGTCTATCTATAACCATATGAAAATACTAAAATATGTGTTACTGTATAAAAACATAATTATATAACCTCTCTTACATGGTGACTGCTATCTTTTTTCTGCTTTATCATTTCTATATTTATATTTTATATGTAGCATATTTCGTGTTTTATCTTTTCATCTAACCTTACGATTTTTTAATTGGACTTTATATTCCATTCATTTATGATGCAATTAATGATATATTTGGTTTGATATCTACCATCTTAATATTTGTTTTCTCTTTTTTTCCATCTGATCAGTTTCTTTATTTTCCTCTCGTCTACTTTTGGGTTAAATCCCCTACTCTCAACCTGAAAATCTCCCTTTACTATTCCTTTGATTATGAGTTTGCCAGTGAAAAATCTCTACCAGTTTTCCTTTGTGTGAACATGTCTTCATGACACCATCACTTTTAAAGAATATTTTCATGGTGTATAGAATGGCATAGTATGTGTATAGATTAACAATTACTTTATTTCAGCACTTTAAGGGTGTCATTTCATTGTCAACTGGTTTCTAATGTTTCCTCTGTGATTCTGTCCTCTCCAGGATCTTAACCTGAAATAACTCTCTGCCATCTCCAAGTAGATGGTTATCATATTTCATCCATCTTTCCTAGCTACTTGTAGCAAAGCATTGTCTGCCACAAGCATGGGTGCCCCTAAGTGGAAGTCTCCAAAGTAACCATTTCACTTACTTTAAAAATGGGCCCCTTAAGGAACTTAAATATAATATTTTGATTGTCAGGAAATACACACTAAGCCAACAACTCAGAAAGGATATATTTTGGGCTTCCACATTACTTCTAATTCTTTGTATTGTTTCATAACTATCATAACTAATGTACATACATCTATCATTTCTTAAAGACCATATAAATTTTGCTAAACAATAAAATTAATAAAATACCATGTTTGCTCCTGTTTTTAGAAATTATTTTTAGAAACATTTAAAAAAAGGTTTTCTAAAAAACAATTTAATAAAATGGAGAGTTTTAAATGTACTTAATAAAGGCATTTTTTCTGACATATACAAGTATATGATGAATAAGACTGACTTGAAGCATCACAGTGACATAAGAAATATAAATTTGGAAGTATATTATTAGGCAAAAAAAGAATTCACTTGATGTTGATTAAATCTGGAACAAATTTACTATGGTGCTTAGTGGCCAAGTCATGGCTCTTGACTTCCAGGAGAATATAATTACATACAGTTAAGAAAAAAATTCTAGGCTTCAAAAGTGTATGTAACAGTCAAGATCCTAAAAGGAAATAAATGGTACACTTAAATTATAGTAAACCAAGAATGAGTTATTTACAAAGGCACTCTGTGCAATTAAAGGAGAACCAGAAGGAATAGTGCAGCAATTTGAACATGAGTAGCTATGAGGGCACTGTAACTCTTTACAGCTAAAGAGACAGAGAAAGGAACCATTACCAGAACTAGAAGAAAAGGGGTATACACAAAAAATCACTTTGGAAGGAACAGTAATATTAGTTGGAGGGTCACAACTGAACCCAAGACAATCCTGTAGAGAGAGAGCTAGCAAAATAAATACCCAGAATACCCTGAAGTGAATCCCCTTCCCTCCTTCTAAGCCCCCATTAACCAAACCTAACCAGAAATCAGAGAATGTGGGAAACCACTGTTGGGGTGGATACCAAGTTAATCTCTCTGGGAAAGGAGCAAAGCAAGGTAGAGAAAGGTGGAGACTGGCAACTATCTAGAGCAAAAAGACCTGGATTGCAATGGATTTCTGTTTGCTATCATATATTGGTTTTTTTTGTTTTTTTGTGGTTTATTTTGTTTGTTTTTTTGAGACAGAGTCTTGCTGTGTTGCCCAGGCTGGAGAGCAGTGATATAATCTCGTCTCACTGCAACCTCTGCCTCCCAGGTTCAAGCGATTTTTCTTCCTCGGCCTCCCAAGTAGCTGGGACTACAGGCACACACTGCCACGCCTGGCTAATTTTTTGTATTTTAGTAGAGACAGGGTTTCACTGTGTTACCCAGGCTGGTGGAAAACTCCCGAGTTCAGGCAAGCTGTCCGCCTCAGCCTCCCAAAGTGCTGGGATTACAGACATAAGCCACTGTGCTCGGCCTGCTATTAATCATATATTTACCTCCTTCACCTCCTTCTGCATGTTTAATTATTAGATACTAAAGTATAATTTCAAATCAATTAGGCTTTGGATATTTAGGCAGATTTCATTCGGATAGATGATGAGTATTTAATTCTACAGTAAGTATACATTTGTATCTTATGCATGTAAAATATCAGGAATGAGGTTTTGGGGACAGGCAAGGGACAGAGATCCATCAGAAAGATTCCTCAGAAGGTTCTACTCCAATGGTTATGGAAATAAAAGGGCATAATTAGTTCACCTGGGAACATTTTTGACTCTTTAAAAAAAATCACTTGGCATTGCAATTCCCTTTAAGGAAAACTAGATTAAATAAACTAGTAATTAAAATAGAGAGCTTCAGATGTATTTAATGGAGACTTTCTTTACTAAAATACTCAGAATAATATTGGCTTGTAGCATTACAGTGATTTAAGAAATAAGAAGTAAGAAGCATGGAGCTGGCTAAGGTACAATATTTATAGACAGTTTTTGGATGTAAATCACAACTCTACCAGGAAGGTTTAGAAAGGAAGGGATACTTTATTAGGTAAGGTTCAATCTACAACTGTGAGTCAATTGAAAGTTAATAGCAGCTTTGTTAAAGGTCATAGATAAATGGCTACTGTAGTTTTAATGAATATTTTATTCATGTCACCTTTAAATTAGTTAAATTTAGAAAGAATAATGATATAATGCCAAAGGCTCCTAGGATCATTGAAAGTAGAATTTAATTTTAAGGCTTTAGAACAAGTTTCAAAGTCTGATACAAGGCTTTTAAGTTTGTGAGCCTTTTTCTTTTCTTTTTACCATTTATTGCATGTTAAAATTTGCTTTTGAAAATATATGTTTTGCTTCAATAATACGGCAGAAATAGAAGGGAACTTACAATAGTATATAACTTGTTTTGAACCCCAACTTCATTAGTTGTTACCTTAGTATAACTGGGGGAAATTTAATTTCTCTGAGCCTCAGTTATCTCTTCTGAGAAATGGGAAACACTCGAATTTCAGGGGATTACTTAAGGATTTCTGTGAATATTCTCTCCAGATTTGTCTTGGTAAGAATAGAGCTTCTTTCATGTGATTCAACAGCTAGAAAATCTAATAAAATAAAAAGACAGACCTGGGGAATTTTCTTTGTAAACAGCATAATCTGAGTATTACAAAGCTGAACCTCATGAATTATGAAGGTCAATTTTAAAGAAAAAAAATATGTAACAGTTGCAGTCAGAAGAGAGACTGGAAGTCGAAGTTTCACATGAGACCCTCAAATAGCTAGGAAAGGAAGCCTGAACATCCTATTTACAGATGAGGTTTGGATCTGGCAAGACCAGCCTCAGAGTCATGGCTCCGAAATATGTGTCAGGAATGAGAAAATAGAAAAACAAGATGAAGGAAGAGGAGGTAGGTCAATGGAACAAGATGTTGGGAAATCCAATTTATTTAAGCGCATGGAGGATACCTGCCTTGGATCATTTGAAAAGTCCAGATGAGCAGGCTTTAAAAGGCTCTATGAGCCCCTGAAATCATTCTCCCTCTTTAAACAACAAAATGCACTAAAGAGCAATGAAAGTATAGGATGTTACCAATGCTTTCCTTTAAAATCAGTTACTGAAGCTTTATTAGATAAAGCTTTCAAAGAATTCTGGGATCAGAAAATAATAATTTAAGTAATTGAAAATTATCTTGTTAGTTGGCCACAAACTGTCTATTGACCATTTCTTAAAATCAGTAAATGTCTTTTAAAAGCTAACTTTTTAGGCAAAATATGAACTGCTAAATAATTGCTTGACCACTTTAAAACCAAACCCATAGCTCAAAAGTCTGATAGAAATTGGCTTAGTCATGAAGCCACAACCCCTTGTGTTCATTTTTCCGAAGTGTTAGTGAATTATGATTCAAAAATACATTATACATAAAATGAATTTGTTTACAATTTATAATAAATTGCCTTTGGAATTACCAGACAAGCCAGGAACTAATGATTTTTTAATGGACTTCATCTAAGGCAACCTAGTTCAAAATCACAAAGTCCTTTTAACAAAGAGTATATTTAATGTTTACATAATTATTTAGAAATTCATTTGTTCATTCAACAAATATCTATTTAGCCTTGATTCTGTTCCCGACCTTACTTTAGAAAATTTGGATACAGCTGTAAGAGAACATGCCTGACCTTATGGTGCTTCCATTCCAGTGGAAAAAGACAACTGATTAAAACAAAAAATCTAAACAAATAATGTATCGTATAAAGTCAGGTAGAAATTAGTGGGAAAAAAAACAAAGTGAGAAGATACAAAATATTGGTATGTTATTTTAGATAATGGGGTTAGAATAGGCCTCTCTGAAGAGATGCTTTTTAGTAGAATCTTGAATAAAAAGAGAAAGCATGCCCTACAGATCCATGGAGAAAAAGCATCCAGTGCAGAAGAAATGGCAAGAGCAAAGGGCCTCTGTGGTGGTAATTTATTTGATATGTTCAAGGAAGAGCAAGAACGTTTATTTAGCTAAGGTGAGACGGTAGTGAGGAACCAAATAATAAGGGCCTTGTAAACCTTTAAAGGGTTTTGTGCAGGGAGTATTAAAATTTGTCTTGTGTTTAAAAAAATACTTTAGTTTTTATTGGGACAAAGTATGTTAAGGAGATAGGAAGCCAATTAGGAAGTAAGAGGTCCATTAGCCAGCACACAACAGTCCTTGAGAAAGGTGATGGTCATGTAACTTAGGGAAGTAGCAGTGGAAGAGATGTTGAGGACCTGGATCTGTATGTATTTTGAGGAATAAAATGTGCTGATGATGTACTGAGATATGGTTGTGAGAGAGACAATGGAATTAGAAATGACTTCCACCTTTTTTGCATTTAAAATAGAGCAAAATTATTTTGAGATGGATTCTGCTGGGGGCAGCTAAAATTGGGGGAAGAAAATAAATATTTCAATTTTAGAATATCTTAAGTTTAAGATATCTATTAATCATCCAAAATGAAGATGTGAAGTAGGCACCTGCATATGCATAACAGAAGTTTAGGAAAACTAGCAAAGCAAATCATCTGTGGTTTATAGATGAGGCCTATTGTCTACCTTATAATTTGAAATTACTGGGAATTTTCTGAAGAGATTCATATCCATTCTCTTGATCATGAAATCTGTAGGGTTCCTTAAAGGATGTTTCTCCAGAATATAGCTTTATGGCAGAAATTGCTCTTAAGATACAACCCCAGTGTATTTCTGATTATTTTAAAAATGGTGGCAGATAGTCCCAATCTTTAAGAAATCTGCCCACAAGAAAGGAAAACCTAAAACGGAAAAAAAAGTACAAGTTGGATGCTTTCCTAGGACAAAGCTGGGAACAGATGAAAACCGTTTTCTCTGAAAACAGATTTGCTTCTAAACTCGAACTCTGATAGGATACACTTTTGGCTATCCACATTTTCACTAGCCACCTTTCAAGGGCTCAGCAGCCCCTTTGGAAAGTGGCTACCATATTGGACAGCACAGATATAGAACATTCCATCTTCAGGAAAATGTATTGCAAATTAATGAACAGGATTGTTCTAGCTTTTGTTTTTAAATATAAATTTATAAGTGAGGAACTCATTCAAATGAACTTGTAAGTTTTTTTCCATGCTGTCTTAAGTCCTGTTTTATTCTGTATTAGTACTGGCAATTCAAAAGTGTCATGTATAAAGGTCTTTTCTGTGAGAATGTTCAAAGCCAAACCTGAGCCCTTCTTTGCAAAAGATTTATATACTAAGCAGCTCTGAACGAGACTGTAAACTGTGGAGTGTTCATTTTTGTGATGATCTTTCACTGTTTGCCAGTTTCTTCCTTTTACCCCTTTAATTAAGGTAAATTTTATGACTTGCTTTGGTCTTCGAAACTTGAGGTGTGTCCTTTTCTGGCGGAAACATCAACTGCTGGAGCTTGGTTTGCCATGTTACTTTCTCTCTGCCATTACCTGGCCATGTGGTAACAGCTCTGTGAAATGCGATCCTTGAGGGAGGACAAGAGGAGGAGAGCATAGACCACATAGAACGAACAGGTAGAATGAGTGAGAAATAACTTTGTTATTTACATTGATCAGTTTTTGTTAAATAAGGGTGCAAGAACAAAGAACTCCAAAGTTTTAGTGGTTTACCATAACAATTGCTTATTTTTCTCTCATGTTACATGATGATTTGGGTCAGCCCTAGCTCTGAATCTCTGCTTTAGAAATACTCTCCATCCAAGGATGTAGAGACTTACAAAGCAGCCCGTGTTTTGCCCTAAAGCTAATGAGAAAACAGAATGAAACCATACAATGGCCATTAAAGTGTCTTTTTGAATGTGATATTCATCATGCCCATTCCTGTCCCCTTGGCAAAACCAAGACAAATGACTAAGCCCCATGGCAATGTGGTAGCAATATACATTATTCCACAAGGAGGATCTGCAAGTCACATGGAAACCAATGGGAATGGATGATCAGAGTCAAAGGAGAGCAAATAATTGGAAATACTAATATAACCTACATAGGCCACTGAGTTTGTTTCTTCATCATAACATAGCCCATCTTTTCTAATGCAATTAAATACCTCAGATAGAATGCATCTATTGATGTATCAGTTAAAAGCTGTTTATTTATTAACTACTTATTGTCTAACAAACATAGACATTGAAGAATTCTAAATGCCTGCAATTAGGCTAACAGCAAGCATAAATACATTTATGTCAAGTTAAATCCAACCTTATTTCCAGTAGATCTAGAAATAATAATGTATTAAAAGGTAACTGGAATACCTCAGTAAACATAACTTAGCACATAATAAAGTGCCTGAAATTGTGAATGTTTGTTGAATGAATGAATGAAAATGAAATTAGTAAGCTCTGTAATATTCATTACTAATATATTACATTTCAATTTGATTAGGTATAAATCATCTCATTATTAAGAATGCTTAAAACCAATATATTGTCCTCCCTTTCTAATGAAGACCTAGGTTAATTACCAGTCTGTCAAAAATAATGTGACACTCTAGAGAGTATTATAGAAAATTGACTAGTAGAGCTATGAGCCAACCTGAGAAATCATGTGACAGTCAGAAATTAATGTGTACCATTTGTGCATCACAGGCAGAAGTTTAGAAATAATTAAATGGCAAAAATCAAGTAAAATCTTCAGACTTGGCTAGTTACATGGGATTCCACTGAATTCATCAAAATGACTTATTTAGTAAGCCACATTCCCATTCTACACAGTCTCCATTCTCCATTTCCAAATTTGGTCTGTGTCAAATCAGAAAAAGTTTGTTCACTCAAACATTCATTTAAGAAATAAATACTGACTACTTCTTGTAAGTCAGGCCCTGAGGATAAATGAGAGATTAAGAAGTCCATTGCTCTTGTCTTCATGAATTTCCACACAAGGCAGCCAGAATGTAGTTTTATTTTTGATGTTAAAGGCAAAGTATTTCATATACTTTCAAATGAAAAGTAGAGTTATAATTAATCCACAAAAAATGGCATAAGAATTATATGCAACCAAACCAAATGACTCAGTATGTCAGGTTTTACATTTTGTAGGGCATAAATTTTAAAACCAAAGTGAATCCCATTGGTCTTATGCTTTTCAAGTTCAAAGGTGCCATTTCAACTACTAAAAAATTATGTGAACTTCTCTACATGTCCAAACAAAAATAGTAAAACTAGCTTTACTATTAGCTCAAAACAAAAGGTGGACTAAATTAAAAACATAAATCAAAGATCAAAGAGACAAATACCTCAATAAGATCAGCAAAATGAAGCAGGGTGATGGCAATCTACTTTAAATCTGTTATTCTGTTTAAAATGTAGAAAACTGGAGTCTTATTTGTGTAGAAAATTGGAGTCTTACACATGAATTACTAAATATTAAGAACAAATTGAAAGACTAGCCCCAAGGTTTAGCCTATTTATGTTAACCTAATCACACAGAAATTCTAACCACTGATACATATTTTAGAACTCCATTTATCTAGTAGTCAGTTATCTGGATTTATGGTTTATAAGAACCATTTGCTTTACAAGTCTCTCTTGCCAGCTCCACTATATTTTTATGTAAAATATGACATATATTAAAATGTAGCAAACATGTCCATGAATTTTGATTTACATGATTGAAGATTTCAGAGTTGTGTAACTGAGGATTCATATACTGTAACTGCTTACAAATGGAAATATTTTGCTTCATAGAAAATAAATACTCGAAGGGATCAAAGATGGCCGTTTAGGAACAGCTCAGGATTGCATCTCCCAGTGAAAGCACAGAGGGTGAGTGGACGCCGCGTTTTTATGGCCCACAGACTAGGAAATTCCCGGGCGGAGGAGCTCCACGGTCGCCAGCACGGCTGCCGCGCCGGCCGGCGTGGCTGCTTTGCCCCGCGCGGCCGCTTTGTCGGCGCCCCGGAGCAGCGGTTCTCCGTACAAAATACACCGGTCTGGGTGCCCTTTTGGCTGGCAATTGGAGCCACGGGAAGTCACTCATTCGCCGGTTCAAAAAGGGGACTGAGCAGAGAACCAGGACAGTAGATTCCAGGGCAAA
>NW_016107490.1:439071-461068 GCF_001604975.1 Cebus imitator
GCCAGATGTAGGTGATGGGGAGGAAGGCAGCAAATCACACTGCCACGTGTGTACCTATGCAACAATTTTGCATGTTCTTCACATGTACCCCAAAACCTAAAATGCAATAAAATAATTAAATGGGGGTAAAAAGAAAATAAATACTCCAACACATATCCCTGGGTGTTCAAAATCATCACATTCATTCAGAGTGGAACAAAAGTATGATTTAACAGAAGGAGTATCTAAACCAAATTCACAAGACCTGTATTCTCTTCCAGCATAATTAGAAATATTTTTATTAAGTCACACTTCCCTAATTTCTAAAGTAGGGATAAATAGGGTGAAATGTGGATATGAACATATAGGTGGAGATAAATAATGTGACACAAGTTCAAATTTAGATCCATATAAATATGAAGTGGACATTCTCATTATCATAGAATAGATACATGTGAGTGCAAGGTTGTTAGAAATGGAACTTAGAAAAGTGTACATAGAAACACTGAGTTTAAACTTAAAGCAATCGTCTACAAGGTAAGAATATCAGTTTAAAATGAGCTGTTCATTTGGGTTTTTGGGTGTGTATAGAGAGCTCAGGTCAAAGAAAATACTTTTAAGGATTTACTTTGAGGAGTTTTCTACTCTCTGAATTGTTTTGAGTGAACCATGTAATTCTTTCTTTTGAATGAACCTCACTCAAAAATAGAGAAACTTCTATGAAATACAGCATAATTAGTTTGCAGATTACAGAAAGCCATGGACAGTCTTTTTCCTGGAATTCCTTAAAAATTGGCACCACATGAAACTAGAGTCCCTTATGAATGAGCAAATCAGAAATATGAGAATGAAGGTGCATTTAATGGTGTTCCTGCATATTCTGGTCTCTCTTCATCTCATGTTTCGAATGCTATGGAAACACTGAAATATCTTAAGGTCCAGATTTGATATAGTGGCTTGCTGTATATTTAATTTAGCGATCATTTAAAAGATCAAACAAGCAGGTTAATGTATCTCTGTACATTTTGAAGTGACAAAATTTTTAACTTTCAGCAAATTCATGTGAACATAAATTAAAGGTCAGATGTTATCATCTTTGCTAAGTACTAAGTGTGTGTAGATATCTAAGAAGCAACACATGATATTTAAAAAGCACAAACATGGAGTTTAGTAAAAAGAAAACTGTAGAATTCTGTTAAAAAATATATTAGCTTAGCTTTTTAATTCCGTGGTATCAACTATTCAATTTTATATTTCTCTTAACATTTTTACTGCAGAAATGTTAATATAAAATGTTAATGTAACACTATGCAGAGTTACTATACTTCATTTTCTTAGAGTTGAAAGTCATATGAAATTCAATTTAGTAAGGGCTTAATCAGGATAAAAAAATATGTTTGAACACTTAATTTCTTTTGTCCCCTATACTTTGACAGCTACTCCACAGTCCTTTCTAATAACACACAGGTACACACACACACACACACACACACACACACACACACACACTTGCAAGCTAAAACTAAGGAAAGCTGTTATTAAAAAAAGGGGGACATTAACACTATCCAAACTATATTTATTAAAATATTTATTAAGTATAAGTGGGAAAATAATAATAAACTGGGGAAATTTGCCATCAAATTATCAAAGTTGGCATTACCTGTAATGAATATATCTATATATCTATGTGAGAAAGAAGCACATTGGGAAAATATGGGGTAAATTTGCAGAATGCAGGCAAAAGATATTTGATAATTTTAGTACATTTTACTAGAAGCATTATTGAGATATAATTTACCTATCATAAAACTCACAATTTAAGAATATACAATTCAGTGGTTTTTAGTATGTTCCCAGAATTGTGCAACCATCACTACTCTATTTTCCTATTTTTATCACCCCATTTGCAGTTTCTCTCCATTCAACCCCTAACAATCCAAGTCTACTTTCTGTCTGATGGATTTATTTATTCCCGGGACATTTAATATAAGTAGAGTAATACAATATGTGGTCCTTTGTGACTGAATTTTTTCACTAAGCACAGTGTTTTCAAGGTTCATTTATGGTGCAGCATGTATCTCTCATTCATTTACTTTATTGTAGAATAATATTCAATTGCATAGATAAACCACACTGTTCATTTAGCAGTTGATGGACATTTGGATTTCTTCAATTTTTTTGAGGCACTTGATATTCGTTTCATTTCACTTTTGTATATACCTAGAATTTTAATAACTATATTATATTACTATTCTACATATAATATTTAGAGAACCTGACAAACTGTTTTCCACAGTGGCAACATCATTCTAAACGTCAGCAGTAACGTCTGAGGGTTCCAGTTGCTCCAATCCTTCCCAATCCTTTGCTATTGTCTCTTAAAATTGTAGCCATCCTAATGGGCATAAAATCGTATCTCATTGGGATTTTGATTTGCATTTTTCTACTAATGATGTTAACATCATTCTGTGGGCTTGTTGGCCATTTGTATATCCTCTTTGGAGAAATGACTATTCAAATTCTTGACTCATTTTTTAATTGGATTATTCATCTTCTTATTGTGAAGTTATAAAAGTTTTAATATATTCTGGATACAAGACCCTTATGAGAATTGCAAACATTTTCTCCCATTCTTTGAATTGCCTTTTAATTTTTCTTAATGGTGCCCTTTAAAGGAAAAATAATAAGTATAATTGTAATAAAGTCCAATTATATTGTAAAGAATTATTTATTTTGTTTGCATCACTTGCAGTTGTGGTGTCATAACTAAGAAACCATTGCCTAAATTACAATCACAAGATTTACCTCTCTACTTTCTTATAAGATTTTTATAGTTTTGTCTCTTATATGTAGGTCTATGCCCCATGTTTGGTACTTTTTATATAGTATGAGATAGGCATTCAGCTTCATTGTTTGTAGTATAGGTATCCAGCTGTCTAAGCACCATTGGTCAAAACACTATTTTTGCATGCATTGAATTGTCTTGGTATCCTTGACCAAAAGTGTAAGGGTTTATATTTAGATTCTCAATTCTTATCCATTGAAAGGTGTTCATTCTTAGGCCAGTATTATATCATGGTTATAATAAGTTTTGAAATCTGAAAGTATGAGTCCTCTAACTTTAGTCTTTTTCAGGATTGCTTAGGTTATTCTGGTCCCTTCCCTTTCCCCCATTAATTCTTTTAATAATTTTTTTTTTTGGTCAAAGTCTTGCTCTTTAGCCTAGGCTGAAATGCAGTAGTGTGATATCAGCTCCCTGCAACCTCCGCCTCCCAGGTTCAAGACACTTTCCTACCTCTGGCTCCTGAGTAGCTGGGATTACAGGGACACACCATCATGCCTAGCTAATTTTTGTAATTTTAGTAGAGATGGGGTTTCACCATGTTGGCCAGGCTGGTCTCTAACTCCTGACCTCAGGTGATCTTCTCGCCTTGGCCTCCCGAAGTGTTGGGCTTATAGGCATGAGCCACTATGCATGGCCATCTTTCCCTATTTAATTATTTTTGGTCCATAAGTTATTGGCATGCAGGTGGTATTTGTTTACATGAGTCAGTTATTTAGCAGTGATTTGCAAGATTTTGATGCATCCAACACTTGAGCAGTATACACTCCACTATATCTGCAGTCTTTTATCCCTCACACCTCCCACTCTTTCCCCCAAGTACCTACAGTCCATTGTATCATTCTTATGCCTTTGTGTCCTCATAGTTTAGCTTCCACATAACAATCAGAACATACCGATGTTTGGTTTTCCATTCCTGAGTTACTTCACTTAGAATAATAGCCTGCAGTCTCATCCAGGTCACTGGAAATGCTATTAATTTATTCCTTTTTATGGCTATGTAGTATTCCATCATACATATATACCACAATTTATCCACTCATTAATTGATGGGCATTTGGGTTGGTTCCACATTTTGCAATTGTAAATTGTGTTGCTATAAACATGCATGTACAAGTATCTTTTTTGAATAATGACTTATTTTCCTCTGGGTAAGTAGTTGCGGGATTGCTGGATCAAATGGTAGTTCTACTTTTAATTCTTTAAGGAATCTCCACACTGTTTTCTATAGTGGCTATACTAATTTACATTCCCACCAGCAGTGTAGAAGTGTTCCCTTTTCATCGAATCCATGCCATCATCTACTGTTATTTTTATTTTTTTATTATGGCCATTCTTGCAGGAGTAAGGTGGTATTGCATTGTGGTTTTGATTTGCATTTCCATGATCATTAGTGGTAATGAGCATTTTTTCATATGTTTATTGGCTGTTTGTATATATTCTTCTAAGAATTGTCTATTTGTGTCCTTACCCCACTTTTTGATGGGACTGTTTGTTTTTATCATATTGACTTATTTGAGTTAGTTGTAGATTCTAGATATTAGTGCTTTGTTAGATGTATAGATTGTGAAGATTTCTCTCACTCTGTGGTTTTTCTCTTTACTCTGCTGACTGTTAATTTCGCCATGCAAAAGCTCTTTAGTTTCATTAGGTGTCAGTTATTTATCTCTGGTTTTGTTCTTTGTGTTTTGATTTGAAGTTTTAGGATACATGAGCTGAACATGTAAGTTTTTACATAGGTATACATGTACCATAGTAGTTTGCTGCACCTATCAACCCTGTATCTAGGTTTTAAGCTACTCATGCATTAGATATTTGTCCTAATGTTCTCCCTCCCCTTTCCCCCTACCCCACAACAGGCCCCAGTGTGTGATGTTCCCTTCCCTGTGTCCATGTGTTCTCACTATTCAGCTCCCACTTCTAAGTGAGAACATGTAGTGTTTGGTTTTGTGTTCTTGTGTTAGTTTGCTGAGAATGATGGTTTCCAGTTTCATCCATGTCTCTGCAAATAACATGAACTCATTCTTATGGCTGCATAGTATTCCATGGTATATATGTGCCACATTTTCTTTATCCAGTCTATCATTGATGAGCATTTGGATTGGTCCTAAGTCTTTGCTATTGTAAACAGTGCCGCAATAAACATATGTGTGCATGTGTCTTTATAACAGAATGATTTATAATCCTTTGGGTATATACCCAGTAATGGGATTGCTGGGTCAAGGTATTTCTGGTTCTAGATGCTTGAGGAATCACCACACTGTCTTCCACAATGGTTGAACTAATTTACACTCCCACTAACAGTGTAAAGGCATTCCTATTTCTCTGCATCCTCACTAGCATCTGCTGTTTCCAGGCTTTTTAGTGATCGTCATTCCAACTGATGTGAGATGATATCTCATTGTGGTTTTAATTTGCATTTTTCTAATGACCAGTGCTGATGAGCTTTTTTTTCATATGTTTGTTGGCCACATACATGTATGTCATCTTTCGAAAAGTGTCTGTACATATCCTTCACCTACTTTTTGATGGGGTTGTTTAACACTGGAAAAGCCCTTCTAGACATTGGCTTAGGCAAGAATTTTATGACCAGGAACCCAAACAAATGCAACAAAAACAAAGGTAAGCTTAAACAAACTTATTTTTGTTTTTATTGCATTTGCTTTTGGATTCTTGGTCATGAAATCCTTGCCTAAGCCAATGTCTAGAAGGAGGGTCTGTCCAAAGTTATCTTCAAGAATTTTTATAGTTTCAGGTCTTAGGTTTAAGTCTTTAGTCCATCTTGAGTTTATTTTAAATTCAGCTTCCCAATTTTGATATATATAGCAGATATGATTTTGACACAGACTGCATTAAATTTCATTAACAAGTTGAAGAGTATTGCTATCTTAAGTCTTCCAATCCATTAACTAGGATTTTTTTTAATCCTTTTTTTTTCTTTCTCCAATATTTTGTAGAATTTTGTATCTGATTTTTATACTTCTATTTCTTTTTTTTGGGGGGTATCACTGTATATTGAATTATTTCTATAATTTCATTTCTAGATTGTTCATTTCTATTGTATAAATATATGCTGATTTTTGTATATTAGTTTTGTATCCAGAAACCTTGCTGAATCATGAATAAGTTCTAATAATTTATTTTAGATTCCATAGGATTTTTCTATGTACAACATATCATTGGCAAACAGAAATAATTTTACCTCTTTTCTGATATGGTTTGGACTTGCGTCCCTGCCCAAATCTCAAGTCAAATTGTAATCCCCAGTATTGGAGCTGGAGCCTCATGGGAGCTTATTAGACCATGATGGCAGAATTCCCCCCTTGGTGCTCTTCTTCTGATAGAGTTCCCACAAGATCTGGTCATTTAGAAGTGTGTGACACTTCCTCCACCTTCCTCCTGCTCCAGCCATATGAAAACAACTGCTTCTGCTTTGCCTTTAACTATAAGTAAAAGTTTCCTGAGGCCTCCCAGGGTTACCAGCCAGCATTATGCTTCCTGGACAGCCTGTGGATCTGTGAGCCAATTAAACCTCTTTTCTTTATAAATTACACAGTCCTAGATATTTCTGTATAGCAATGTGACAATGGACTAAAACATTTTCTAATCTGCATGGTTTTCTTCTTCTTTCCTAATTACTCTAGCTAGAACCTCCAGTATAACGCTGAATAGAAGTGGTGAGAGAAGACATCCTTGTCTGGTTCCCCATCTTAGCAGGAAGCATTCTTTTTTTTTTTCTTTTTCACCATTAAGCATGATTTTAGCTGCAGATTTTCATGGACACTGGTTGGAAGTCATTTTCCTATAACACTTTAAATACATCCTCCCACTGCCTTTTCATCTCTATGGTAGATACCAAGGATTTAACAGTTAATCAAATAAATAGCCTTTGTACATTATGAATTATGTTTCTTTCACTGTTAAGATTCTAAATCTTTCACTTTCAACAACCTACAATGAGGCTAAATATAGATTTGTTTGTCCTACTTGGAGTTCACCTAGCTTCTTGAATAGGCAGATTAATGTTTTTACTGAATTTGGAACACTGGCAGCCATTATTTCTTCAAATATTCTTTTTGTCCTTTCTTTTGTCTTCTCTTTCCGGGGTATTCCTTATGTGTATGTTGGTACATATAACAGCACTCCATAGGTCCTGAAGTTCTGTTTATTCTTCTCTTTTTCTTCATTCTTTTCTCTTTATTTTCAAAATATATAATCTCAGTTAACCTCTTTTGAAGTTCATTTACTCTTTCTTCTACCAACTCACGTTCTGTTGTTGAGTCTTTTTGGTGAAACTTACAATTCAGTTATTGCATTTTTCAAAATCAATAATTCTATTTTATTTCTTTTCACAATTTTTATTTTTAGTGATATTCTCTGGTGAAATACAGTCCTTGTACTTTACTTTTTTATACATGGTTTCCTTTAGCTTCTTAAAAGCATATTTGTAGTGGCTGATTTACAGTCTTTCTCTTATGTGATATGCAGTATAAAGGCTCTCCAAAGAAGTCTATTTCTTAATCACTGGAATCTGAATTTGCTACATTACATGGTTAATAGCAGTTTACAGGAGTGATTGAATTAATGGACCTTGAGACTGGGAGATTATTCTGTATTCTCTTAGCGTTCCCAATTCAATCATGTGAGTCCTTAAAAGTAGAGAAACTTTCCTGCCTTTAGGAAGAAAGAGATGCAACTATACAGGAAGAGTTGGAGAGATTCAAAGTGAGAAAAATTCAATCCTTTATTTTAAGCTTTGAAGAGGGAAGAATAAGACAATGATCTAAGAAACAAATGGGTGGCCTCTAGAAGCACGAAAAGGCAAAGAAATAAATCAGCCCTACAGATTCTAGAAAGGAATTCAGTCCTGCTGACTCTTGGATTTTAGCCCAGTGATCCTGTTGAACTGAGCTACAAAATTGTAGAATAATAAGTTTATATTGCTTTAAGCTACTAATTTTTGGTAATTTGAGATGGCAGCAATAGAAAAACAATACATCTTATAAATACAACATCTAAGTTTTCTCAGGAACACCTTCTCTTGATTGCTTTTTCCTATGTATGGGCCATACTTTCTCATATCTTTATGCATCTCACAACTTTTTTTTGAAAGTTGGGACACAGGATTTTCCTTGATCACTTTTGCCAGCTGGAGACAACTGGGTGGCAACACCCTTACCTTGCCTCAGCCCACAGTTTTGGAGCTGTCTCAGCCCCAGCACCATTTCTGTTGTGCAAAGCAGCTGCCCTCCACTGGTGCAGGGCAGAGGGCCAAGATATTACAGCCTTCTCTGTATGCACATTTGGTGAGTTCAGAGCTCTCATGCTATGTCCAAGAAGAATGAGGATACACTGATGATCAAAGAGCGAGGAAGGCAGGGAATAATTTTATTGAGCAATGAAATAGCTCTCAGCAGAGAGGAGATGCAAGGGAGATCCCCACCTGGAGTAGGGTGGTGTCTCACCCAGTGTGGCTAAATCTTGGCTTTTATGGGGTCAGAATAGGGGAATGCATGCTGATTTGTGAGCATGCAAAGAAAGGCTAACGCAAAGGCACCACTCAAAAGTGGGCACAGCTGTGTAGAAAACCAATTAGGAAAAAGTAGGTATATGTATAACAGGTGTAGGGTGGAGATCAATCAGAGGAAAGCGTACCAAATGGGAGGATACATTCTCAATCTGGTCCCAGGCTTTGACTTGTAGCTTGGCTTTCAAGCTTTAAACTGCCTTTGGCTTGGAGGTAAGGTTTCACAGAGGACCGGCCACTATCTGCCTAGGCATTTGACTGCCTCCTGTCACTATCAACTGGATATTTCAATATAATATGAACAACTCTGGAAATAAGATCTCCTGTCCAGGATTTGTTGTTACTATTATTGTTTTTAATCAATTTTGTTTTCTTTTATTATTTTTTATTTGCTAACTTTCCTGAACTAAGTATGCAAAGTCTGTATTCCTTTTGTATGCAATCATGAAGGTCTCTGGTTAGATTAATGTTCAGCTAATGATTATACAAAAATTTCCTTAAATACCTTAAAGCCTTAAGTCTTCCTTTGTCAAAAAGCCTGTGTGTACATTGGGGCACAGCATTAATGCTCCATTAATATACAACTTTCAGCCTTCATTTGCAAGTTCCCAATGATGACCAGAGGTGAAAGATCAGGGCACTCTCACGTCTTTCCTTAGTATGTGCACAGCCCTACACCTGTGAAACACTTACGCGTGCACCTGGTAATCTAGATTTTTAGAAACATGCAGGAACTTTCCAAAGTCTCCTATCAACTTTGTATTCTACAGAATTGAAAAAAAAAAAAAAAAAGGTTCACAACTTATTTGCCTCAACTGGTATCATCACCTCTGCAGCAATGGTGTTAGGAATTGCTGCTGATTGTTTCGGAAAATGCCCTAGAGATACAATTCTCTGGAGATGGAACATCTTAAGGAACTTGAAATCTGGTCTTCCCCTTTCAGTGGCTGCTACACAGCTTGTTTTCAAGGATTCCACTGAATTACTACAAAAGGGATGGAAATCAGATAAACTGAAATACCATGAAGGTCATTGTACTAAGTTTCGGTCATTTTTTAATAAACGCTCTTCAGATTTTACAAACTGTTAGCTTTTTTGAGGATTGTGAAAAAGCTGATTTTGACAAATTTTGCTAGTATTTTTATTGCTTTCATTTAGAAGTAGTTTTTCAGTGTTCTTTACTGTTATGGGAGTTCTGCCCCTTTAATAGTGCTTTCTTTTCTAAGTTATATAATTCTAGTTATTATAAAATAAATAATTAAAATACATATACAATCACAAATACAAATAAAGATATTTAGGGAAGAAAATATCACAATCTTATCCATGAAAGAACTATTTTACTATTTTTATATTCATTGGGCTTATCTCCAAACATACCTTTAGAACACTTTATAATGAGTTTTTAATCTTATTTTTCATTTTTGGCCTTAAGTGCACTTAAGTATACCTATGAATTCTTAAGTTACTGAAATATAATTTAAGTATCCATGTTAGTAAAGCTGATAAACATTCCATAAAAGTATTTTGCAATAGAAATATGTAGGAGGAAATCAGAGACCTGATTCTGTTAGTTTTATTTGAAATTTGTATTCATAAATCTCTTTTGTAAGTATTATAGAAAAGGACAAAATGTATATTAAATGTATTTATTGATTCTCTTTGATCTTACTAAATTTCTAACATGTAACATTTTACTGTCTTAAATACTTATCATTTTTAGAAAACATGATTATTTTTATCACTATGAATGATTAAATAATAATGCTTTACTATTTATAGTTCAAGAATCATGAAAAAGAAATAATTAATTTAAAAGATTTTTAAAAACTTTATTCATTAGGGAAGTTGCCCAAGCAAAAGGGAATTTCAGATGAATTCTCGTATTGGGAGAATACGTTTCTTTTAGAGTACATCCTACTTCACTTCATCATGTTTATCTTTGATCAAATGTTGTTACTGCATATTCCTTAAGGGAACCAAAAAACTTCAATGTTTTACATTTTATGCAGCCAAACCTGTCTGAAGAGAAATCTTGGGAAAGGAAAAACCAGTCTCAAGAGCAGCTGCTCAAATGATGCCTAATTAAATTTTCACACACATGTTAAAAGAATATGCTAATACTTTGCATGTACTCAGTGAGTATTTGTAAAGCAACTTAGACAATCAGAATTTATAAAGTATTGAGGGATGCCTCTAAATTCTACCTGCTGCTGCTCTAAGTGCCATGGTTGTAGTAGTTCATGCAGTGATGCTCAACCTGGGTACACAATGGGACTACGTGGGCAGCTTTACAAAAAACAATTCTAATGCCCAAGTTTGATCTATTCATCAGACTTTGAATTAATGCATAATGGATACGTTGTCCACTGTTCAAAGCTTTTAGGACCTAACTCCAGAGAGGATCTTTTGAATGGGAATCAGGATCTTAATAGCTCCCCAAGTAATTCTAGGACGTAGGAAAATTTATCTATAACAGTAGTTCTTAAGCTTTACTGCGCATACGAATTAACTAGGATCTTGTTGAAATGCAAATTCTAATCTAGTAGGGCTGGACTGGGTCTTGAGAATCTGCATTTTTTACATGGTCTTAGGTAATGCCAAAGATGGTGGTGCTTGGAGCACACTTTGTGTAACAAAATACTTACAGATATTAGAACCATCACCAAAAATAACATCCATAACTAAAAACTACTCACTCCTGTTGAATAATACACAAAGTACATTTTAGACTGGTTTGAGAAAAAAAGGAGAGAACAGTAATTTCCACTAAAATACTCCTCCTCCTACTCCAGACTTTTCTGCTAATATTCAAATTATTGCAAAAACATATCTGTCCTTCAAACATAGTTTAGGAAACCTCATCTTCCAAAATGAGTTTTTCAGTCCTCTATTTTAATTGCTTTTATATTTTATGCAGTTCAATATTCAAGTTTCTTTAGTTTTTACTACTGTAAACTTTATAAGGAAAGAGCTGTGTTCATATTTCTTCTAGCAAAGGTTAAGGTGATAGAAGGCTCAAGGAATACTTGCTAAGCAGTGTTCAAAGATATTTCAAATATTACACAGACATTGAAAGGCACTTGGCTTAAGAGGCATTGCAGGAAAAATGAATGGGTTGGTTATATATGCTGCTACTTAACTTATACAACTTATAGGTGATTGAAATCCTGTGTTATACTTCTTACAAAAATAGCCACATATGGTACCAGTTACCTGTTAAAATTTTCATCAAGGTTTATTGGCCATTAAATATCTGTATAATACACATACTGTGTCAGCTTCATACTTGAAAACGAAGGCATTTGAAAGTTGTGTGATGTATTCTCAAATCCTCTTCTATCCATTACTTGAGACATCAAATTCTCTTTTCTGACCTACAAGTTTTTAAGAGTTTGCACCATGACTTTATTAAAATTCAAATACTCCTGAGGGGGGAACATTTTTTAAATGGATTAATAGTAGTCTATCTGTACGTGTGAACGAAAAATTTAAGATCTGGTTTCATACAAGTGTAAGAATTCAGAAGAGACAGCTCAAAGTACAATTTTGTACGTGGCAATTTTAGAGACCGAATGTCCCCAAATGGACTCTATGGACTCTTGTAAAGTTAATTAGAGCTCCTATTTGAACATCAGCTCAGAATAAACTAACTTTACTCCATTAATGTAGTTAGAATTTGCTTAGTGCCCACTATACTCACAGGTCTGTATGGTAATTAAACTAAAATAAAAATTTTCTTCAAAGAAAAAAATTGCACTAAAATTAAAAGATAAAATGATAGAAAGTGAATGACTTTATCAATACTAGGCAAAGTTACTGCACAAAGTGTGTTGTAAATATAATTATGTATCCCTTTGAACTTAAAATAAAATTGCTTCTACTTCATTTCCAATGCAGAAATATCCATGTCAGTGAGGATATTGACCACCAATGCCAGTGAAGCATTCAACTCTAATCACATTAATTTTTGCATTAGGTTGTCTTTAATTTTTACCTATGCAAAATATTTACATTAAACTTTCTATAAATATTAATTTGATAAAGCTGATACATTCAACACATTCTAAAACAATTTCCAGATTATACTCAGCTTGATTATTCTTTTTCTGACCTTTTCCTTTGTGTGTGTGTCGGGCGGGGGGGTCATCCCAAAAATCAACTTAATATGTTGTCCACTCTTCAAAGTATTTTGAGATCTAACTCCAGAGAGGACCTTTTGAATGGTGAAGGCCAGCCCATTGAGATTAGAATGAACTTTTTTAAATTTTAGTTTCAGAGATGCATATGCAGGTTTGTTCTATAAATACATTGTATATTGGGGTTCTGTACATACAGACTATTGCATCACTCAGGTAATAAGCCCAGTACCCAATAGATAGTTTTTTGATCCTCACCCTCCTCCCACCCTCTATCCCTAAAGTAGGCCCTGTTGCCTATTTTTCCTTCTTTGTGTTCATGTGTACTCAATGTTTAGCTTCCACTTATAAGTGAGAACATGCAGTGTTTATCTATTTCTGCATTAGTTTGCTTAAAATAAAGGTCTCCAGCTCCATCCATGTTGCTGTAAAGGACATTATCTTGTTTCTTTATTATGGCTGCCTAGTATTCCATGATATATGTGTACTATATATTCAGTCTAAATGCCCATTGATGGGCATTTAGGTTGATTCTCTTTTTTGCTATTGTGAATAGTGCTGCAATGAATATACACATGCACATGTCTTTATAATATAATGATTTAAATTCCTTTGGGTGTATACCCAACAATGGAATTGCTGGGGCAAATGGTAGTTCTGTTTTAAGTTCTTTAAGAAATCTTTAAACTGCTTTCTATACTGGCTGAACTAATTTAAATTCCTGCTAGCAGTGTATAAGTATTCCCCTTTCTACACAGCCCTTTTTGATTTTTTAAATTGAAAATGTCTACAACTCAAAAAGGCATAAGGAACTGAAAGCAAAATTCCTAGAAAACATATACACAAAAACAGGATCTAAACATATACACATTCGATAAGGAACACAGAGCCTCAGAAAGTTCTTGTTAAAAAAAAGTGCTACACCTGTAAAATCATTGCCACAATCAAGATAGAAAGCATTTCCATTTTTATCCATTATAGTCAATTTTTCTTTCTGCCTCTGAGCCTGGCAACAGATCTCCATTGGTTTCCAATGTATTTATTTGCATTTTGTAGAATTTCTTCATACATTTGTCAAAATTGATTACATTATACATTTTAAATGAATTATTCTTCAATAAAATAGGTCATTCTTCAATAAAATTGATCAAATAAATAATAGATCAAGTTTTTTAAAGTTCAAAATACTCATCATCACTGGTCATTAGAGAAATGAAAATTAAAACCCCCTTGAGATACCATCTCACACCAGTTAGAATGACGATCATTAAAAATCTGGAGACAACAGATGCTGGAGAGGATGTGGAAAAACAGTAACACTTTTACACTGTTGGTGGAAGTGTAAATTAGTTCAACCATTGTGGAAGACAGTGTGGTGATTCCTCAAGGTTCTAAAAATAGAAATATCATTTGACCCAGCAATCCCATTATTGGGTATATACCTGGAGGATTATAAATGGTTCTATTAAAAGACACATGCACATGTATGTTCACTGTGGAACTGTTTACTATAGCAAAGACCTGGAACCAACCCAAATGTCCATAGACTGGATAAAGAAAATGTATGTAGCACATATACACCATGGAATACTATGCAGCCATAAAAAAAGATGAGTTTGTGTCCTTTGCAGGGACATGGATAAATCTGGAAACCATCATTCTCAGCAAACTGACACAAGGACAGAAAAGAAAACACCGCATGTTCTCACTCATAAGTGGTTGTTGAACAATGAGAACACATGGACACAGGGAGGGGAACATCACACACCTGGGCCTATTGCGGGGTAGGAGAGTTAGGGAAGGGATAGCAGTGGGTAGGGGAATTGAGAAGGGATAACATTAAGAGAAATACCTAATGTAGATGATGGAGGGATGGATGCAGTAAACCACCATGTAATGTGTATACCTATGTAACAATCCTGCATAATTTGCACAGGTACCCCAAAACTTAAAATATATAAAAAAAAGTTTGAGCCTCTTAAAATCCTGTTCAGAGGACCCTGATGTCATCTACATCTTTCTGTCTCACCTCTCTTTCCCAAGAGTGAAGAAAGCCTTTAAAAAAGTGTTGATGAACTCTAGAAAGATGACTTCTCCTGCCTTAGGAGCCAGCAGAGCCCTCAAGGGATACTTAGAGTTATTGTGGTTATCCTCAAGTTAACATTTTCCTCATGTCTACCTCTATGTATTTATTCAATGTAACTATGACTGACAGGAAAGGGTCTTTAACTTTGACTTCTTCATCAACCTGGAAGATCAAACACACACTAAAGTCTTTACATACACACACACACACACACAATTAGTGAAATTAGTGAAAGGCAACTTCTTTAACTTGAGAATCCACTTATTAATAATCAAAGGAAAGTACTATTCAAGTCACGGTTAAGAAATCAGGGCTGTAGATATGTTGTGTTGCCTCCGAGACCTCTGTTCTGTTCCATTGGTCTATATCTCTGTTTTGGTACCAGTACCATGCTGTTTTGATTACTGTAGCCTTGTAGTATAGTTTGAAGTCCGGTAGTGTGATGCCCCCCGCTTTGTTCTTTTTGCTTAGAATTGACTTGGCTATGCGGGCTCTCTTTTGGTTCCATATGAAGTTTAAGGTGGTTTTTTCCAGTTCTGCGAAGAAGGTCATTGGTAGCTTGATGGGGATAGCATTGAACCTGTAAATTACTTTGGGCAGTATGGCCATTTTCACAACATTGATTCTTCCTAACCATGAACATGGAATGTTTCTCCATCTGTTTGTGTCCTCTCTTATTTCGTTGAGCAGTGGCTTGTAGTTCTCCTTGAAGAGGTCCTTTACATTCCTTGTTAGTTGTATTCCTAGGTATTTTATTTTCTTTGTGGCAATTGTGAATGGAAGTTTGTTCTTGATTTGGCTCTCTTTAAGTCCGTTAACGATGAGTTTGGGTCCTTTGTGGGGACATGGATGAACCTGGAAACCATCATTCTCAGCAAACTGACAGAGGAGCAGAAGATCAAACACCGCATGTTCTCACTCATAGGCGGGTGTTGAACGATGAGAGCACATGGACAAAGGGAGGGGAGCACTACACACTGGGGTCAGTTGGGGGGACATAGGGGAGGGACGGTGGGGGGTGGGGAGCTGGGGGGGATAGCAGGGGGAGAAATGCCACATGTAGGTGATGGGGAGGAAGGCAGCAAATCACACTCCATGTGTGTTCCTATGCAACAATTTTGCATGTTCTTCACATGTACCCCAAAACCTAAAATACAATAAAATAAATAAATGGGAAAAAAAAAAAAAAACATTCCTGGAAAAAAAAAAAAAAGAAATCAGGGCTTTCTTTCTGGTTCTTGTCTTACTTTGAAAGTGATGTCATGGCATCACAAGTCAGTTTCTTGCATTTTTTTTTCTACTGACATAAAAGGTTTTATTGAGCTTTTGAAGATAGTACCTCTAGGTAGCCCTATTTAGAATACAATCATCTCAGTTCTTTCATTGAAAAGTAAGGTAACTTGCTTTGAAATGATGTACTACAGTACTATCAGATATGGTAGAAGAGAAATTAAGGTCATCCAAAGCATTTTAAAATCCTAGTAAGCAGCATCTGTAAAAGGTCTATGAGACTCTAGGTGTAATTTGTGCAGGAAATAGTCTTAAATGGTAAGTAAATCAAACACTTAATGTTACAGGAATGCTAGAAAACCTAAAATACTTCCAGAAGAATCCTTTAAACACAGAGTCATTTTGATATTTAATTACTTTGGAATTCAAGGATTTTAGGTAATTTTATTAAAATAATCTCTATAAAGATTTATGTTTTCTTTTACTCCCTTTCCTCTCTCTTTTCCTCTTATTTTTAGACTTTGATGCTATTGTATACTTAAGAACATTCACTTGTTGGTCACATTTTTATGAAGAAATGGAAAAAATAGTCTATAAAAATGTGTAAATATCGATCAGCGAGAGTTGATAAATCTCATTTTCTTATGATGAAACGCCTTTGATATCTTGACATTTTGTGCTCACATAATTCTTCTGAGACATATCACTAATCTTCTTGGAGTCCTTGTGTGGCATACTGGTATGTTGAGGAAGTACAAATTGCAAAGTTGCCAAAAGACCAATTCCAATCTAATTAGAACTTGTGCTGCTTCAGTGAAGGCTACATAAACACTCTGTTAATATTCACAGCAGCAGCTTTGTCAATAACTCCCTTAGAATCTTCAAATTTATAACAGAAATCAGCAAACTATTGATTCTTTGACACTGATAGATCTATACAGATTCACTGCCTTCTTTCTCTCTCCTCTGCCCCAATAGAGGGCACAAATGCCAATTGCTCTATTCGGCTCCTAAACACTGAAGGATCATTATTAAAGTATGGCTGGCATCCCTGATCATTAATTATAATCTTGTGCACATATGCAGAGTGATTGCAGGAAATAATCAGCTTTGTCTGCCAAATTGGCAACATTTAGAAATTAATTTGTTATGACACAGCATCAAAGATATTTAAACAACAAACTCAAGGCTCTTCAGCTCTGTGTACATTGTTAAAATATCGGATAACATTATTAAAAAATAGTTAACATATCCAGAGGGAAGTGGTATATATTCTTTATCTTCCTTTCTAGCAGAATTCTAAAAAATAATTTCTATGTGTCCTCAATCCCACAGTTCATAAATTTGGGACTCTCCTCTAGAGTGCCTGCCACTTAAGGGCTATTGACTTAGATTGCCCAGTAGAGTAGCTGTCAGTCTAGAGCTACTTATGTGGGCATTGGAAAGGTAATTCTAAATGTGGTAAGGGCAAAGATTAGACAGGATTGATATTTATCTGTTGGGATACATTAGAATTCACTTGTCTACTTGATTCCTTAGGGGTAAAAATAGCAGCAGGGAGATTCATAACACTGATGTGCATTATATCAAGGAAGAAGAGGTAGGCTTGCTTGTCCCATGCTGGATGCTAGTCCATTCACTCCAGAGTAAGAATATTCAACTTGTGCACATTGAGATACATTGCATATTTCCCTCCATACTCTAATGTTTAAGCAACACAACTATTCCACCATGGTTATTCAGGGAACTCTCTAAGTCACTGTCTCCCCCAACACTTCCTTTTATTCACCTCACCAGAATCAAGCTGAAGCCATGTGCACTGTCCTTCAGCCAAGCTCCCTCTTCAATTCCCAAATACCCCTCAAACACACACAGATGTAAAATTTTAGTTTGTTTCTTTGGCATATAAAATATAGAATAAAAAGTTAGCTTTCTACAACAATTTTCTTCTAAAGGTTCCAATTGTTCCTAGAAGACATTACTATTGATCCCTTTTTCGTCCAAAAAAAAAAAAGTAGCTAAATATAAAATAGCACCAATAATGCACTTTTCCATGCAAAAATTCTAAGTGTTTGTTGAGACACCACCTTTCTCACATTCCTGATGCTTTTTTCCACATAGGTATACACTTTGGATTTCCTTTACACTTTTATTCACTCCATCTTGGTTGGGGATGTAATTTGGTAAGAAAAACCGAGACTTACACAGCCAGACCCTACTTTCTTTCTCTTCAGACTGAACTATCCATAAAAACAATTATTCTCCACTTTTCTCCCAAGGCAACTCTTGGCCTACCTCCACCAACTGGGGGCCTGCCCAAGTCTGGCACTGCTGGTCATCTGTTTGTTGGTACTCTAATTTGAACATATTTTCTCCAAAGTGTAGGTGTTTCCAATGGGACAGCACAGGCATGCCTCAAAGATATTGTGGGTTTCATTCCACACCACCGCAATAAAGCTAATACCTAAATAGAGCAAGTCACACAATTTTTTTTGTTTGTTTCTCAATGTATATGTAGTCATATTCTCTGCTGAAGACTTGAACCCCTTAAAGTCATGCATGAGGGCTGCAATCAATCAGTCTCTTGTTCATGTTGATATTTTGACCTCCTACCATAAATTATAAATGTTCTTAATTGTATCTAGACTACTGAATCTTTTCTAGAAGGTTTCAATTTACTTTGGGCAGATTCATCCAAAAAACCCCTGTCAATCAATGGCAACTATAGTGTATAAAAATCTATTTCTTAGGCCAGGCACAGTATCTCATGCCTGTAAGCCTACCAATTTTGGAGACTGGGGCAGTTGGATCACCTGAGGTCAAAAATTCAAGACCAGCCTGACCAACATGGTGAAACCCTGTGTCTTGTAATAATACAAAATTAGCTTGGCGTGGTGGCACATGCCTGTAATCCCAGCTACTTGGGAGACTGAGGCAGGAGAATCACTTGAACCCAGGAGATGGAGATTGCAGTAAGCCAAAATCATGCCATTGCACTTCAGCCTGGGCAACAAGAGGGAAATACCATCTCAAAAAAATCATTTTTCTTAAATAACAGGACAGTAACAAGTCAAAATTACTTCTTAATCCATGGGCTGCAGAATGGATGATATGCTAGCAGGAAAGAAAACATTAATCTCCAAGTACATCTCCATATGAGCTCTTGAGTGACAAGGAGCATTGTTTGTGAGCAGTAATATTATGAATGGAATGTTCTTCTTTGTTTTTTCCAAGCAGTAGTTCTCAATAGCAGGCTTAAAATATTCAGTAAACCATGCTGTAAACAAATGTGCTGTCATTTGGGTTTAGTTGTTCCATTAATAGGGTACAGATAGTTGATTTGACATGGCTCTTAAAGGCCCCAGGATTTTTAGAATGACAGATGAGTACTGGCTTCACCCACTGCATTAGCCCTTAACGAGAGTCTGCCTGTCCTTTGAAGCTTTAAAGCTGGGCATTGACTTTTCTACTCTTGCTATGAAAGTTCTAGAGGCATTTTCTTCCAATAGAAGACTGTTTCACCTACATTGAAAATCTATTGTTTAGTGTGACCACATTCATCAATGACCTTAGCTAGATCTTCTGAGTAACTTGCTCTCACTTCTACAACAGCACTTGCTGCTTCATCCTGCATGTTTGTGTTATGCAGAGTTTCTTTCCTTAAGCCTCATAAACCATCCTCTCCTAGCTTCAAACTTTTCTTCGGCAGCTTCCTCACCTCTCTCAGCCTCCAAAGAATTGAAGAGAGTTGGGCCTTGCTCTGGATTAGGTTTTGGCTTACAGAAATGTTTTGGTTAGTTTGATCTTCTATTCAGACCACTAAAACTTTCTCATATTAGCAACAAGGCTTTTGTTTTGTTTTGTTTTCTTATCATTTGTGTGTTCATTAAAGTAGTTCTTTTAATTTCCTTCAAAAACTTTTCCTTTAAATTCAAAATTTGTCTTGAGTAAGAGGCTCAGCTTATCTTAGCTTTTGACATGTCCTTCTCGCTAAGCATCATTTCTACCTTTTGATTTAAATTGAGAAATATGCAACTCTTTCTTTCACTTGAATATTTAGAAGCCATTGTAGGGTTATTAATTGGCCTAATTTTATTATTGCTGCATCTCTGGAATAGGGAGGCCCAGAGACAGAAAGAGAAATGAGAAAATATCCAGTTGGTAGAGCAGTAAGAGCATATACATTTATTAAGTTCACTGCATTATATGGGCAGGTGCATGGAGTGCAAAACAGTTACAATAGTAATATCAAAGAATGCTAATCACACGTCATCATAAAATACAATGAAAAAGTTTGAAATATTGCAAGAATTACCCAAATGTGACACAGAGAGACAAAATGAGCACATGCCACTAGAAAAATGGTACTGACTAACTTCTTCAATGCAGAGTCGCCACAAACCTTCAATTTGTGAAAGGCATAATATCTGAAAAATGCAACAAAATGAGTTATGCTTATTTTAAGAGGAGGAGTCTTTAAGAGGTGGTTCAACCATGAGATCTCCTCCCTCATAAGTAGTATTTAAGTCCCTTATAAAAGAGACCACGAAGCATTTGGCTAATTTGCTCTTACTCCTTTGCTATATGAGGAAAAAGGTTTATCCCTTTTGTCCTTCTGCCATTTGAGGAAGCACCAAGAAGGCCCTTACCAGAAGCTGATGCCTTAATCTTTAACTTCCCAGCCTTCCGAACTGTGAGATATAAACTTCTGTTCTTTATAAACTTATGGTATTATGTTATATTAGTACAAACAGACTAGGACATTTGGTAAATCTACCTAATTTTTAGCATATTCAGTAAGCCCATTTGGTTCTAGAACAAAGCCCTCCTACTTACCATTTGTCAATAGTAAAACTGGCATTCTGATCTCTATTGGCAATCCTTTTATAATATTTCAATACTTCAGAAAGCTGGCAAGGAAGTGGGATGCTATTTAATGGGCTTCTATAAATGTTGCAGCCTTTGCTATGTGGTCCATAAAAAGAAACAAAAGTAAAATTTGAGATTTAAAAACGTGTATTAGAGAAATTATAATACTAGTGAGGCTAGGAAGTAGAGAGGCCTTGGTTGTCTCTGGCTGCCTCCAACTAAATGGCAAATCTACCTAATTCTAAGCTACATCCTCCAACTCACATTTTATTAGTAAGGAAGTAGATGTTTTGGCCTCCGTCTTGACACTTTTTTATTCAGTTTTTTCAGAATTTGACTGGTAAGAGGATTTCAAAGAGTAGAAGTTAAAATAATTAGAATAGTAATGAAGAAAAAATACTGAAATAAAATTCAAGTAATCAAATAACTTTTTTGTTTTCTTCATTTTAAATAGCAAATGGGCCCAGAATTGCATGAAACTTAATCTTGGTTTCATGATATTCATCATCTATGCTTGGTTTGTTAGTTGTATTATGCTTACTAATGTGCTAAATACCTTAATAGTTACATCTTCTCAGTTTCCTTTGATGAATTCATTCCTAGTGCCAAGGTAAGAACCACTCCGTTATGAATCTATTCAAGCACTGGTATTTGATAAGTTTACTCAAATGGAAGTGTATAGGATTATCAACTGGAGGCAGAGAGGCAAGTGAGGAGACTACTGCAATAATCCAGGAAAGACGTAATGAGAATTTTAATTTTGTCACTAGCATTAGAAATAGAAAGGCAGTCACCAGAATCGATCAGGTTTTTTTGTTTGTTTTTTGTTTTGTTTTGTTTTGTTTTGTTGAGATGGATTCTTGTTCTGTTGTCCAGGCTGGAATGCAGTGGTATGATTTCGGCTCACTGCAACTTCTGCCTCCTATGTTCCAGCGATTCCCCTGCCTCAGTCTCCTGCATAGCTGGGGTTACAGGCACATGCCATCAAGCCTGGCTAGTTTTTGTATTTTTAGTAGAGACGGAGTTTCACCATATTGGCCAGGCTGGCCTCAAACTCCTAACATCAAGTGATCCACCCACTTCGTCCTCCAAAGTGCTGGGATTACAGGCATGAACCAACATGCCTAGGCTAGTTTTCTCAGTTTTAAAGTAATTCATTGAAAAGGAGTCATTTCAAAAGTTCCTTCCTATTCAAGAAATCTGGGAAGAATATTCAGTATGAAATCTTTGAAAGTGAATGAAACTACCTGGACTCCTCATAGCATGGGACAGTAGAAAGAGTTCGAGCTAATCATACTCAGGTTAAGAAGATTCATGCTCAGATT
>NW_016107490.1:461216-471216 GCF_001604975.1 Cebus imitator
CTCCCATGTAGCTGGAGTTTATTTTTTTATTTTTAGTAAAGACAGGATTTCGCCACATTGGCCAGGCTGGTCTCGAACTGCTGACCTCAGATGATCTGCCCACCTCAGCCTCCAAAAGTGCTGGGATTACATGTTTGAGCCACCATGCCATGCCCATATTCAGATTTTTTTTTTTTTTCAGTTTTTTGGCCCTAGATAAATCACACAAACTTGTTGAGCTTCAGAGTATTTACCTGCAAAACAAGAATAATAGCTACCTTACAGGGTGTTGTAAGGCTAAGAATTCTATGTAAAATACTCACAGTGTACCTGACAAATGCTAGGAGAGATTATTAATTTGTAGCTTTATCTTATCTCTGTTCCATCAAATCTAATTTCCTCCAGTTCCAATGTTTTTAATAAAAATCATCGCTGCATTCTGGTATTTTATTGTTTCATTTTATTAGAAGTATTGGAGGACATTTATTTTTCCTAATTTTATTGTAAAATAAGATTTGAAAATTATGCTATGAATTAAACAGGATTGTGTAGGCTGGTCTGGGAGACAAACTGACATTTTCAATATCACATATATATGAAAACTTGTTTAAGATTGCAAACAATTGACTCCAAATAAATTATCAGATAGGACTACTTTATTTGAGAATTTGCTATAAATTGACTGATGTTAACTGTTTATAAATGTACCTTAAGAAGGAAAGTGCTGCATAAGACAATTTTCATGAAATAAGGCCGACATTTGGCTTACTTGAACTTACAAAAATAATGAAGAAACGGAGAAAGAACAAGGAGTGAAAGGAATATGAATAGAGAGAATAAAAAAAGAAGAAACCCATTAGTTTCCAAAGCAGTCTTTGCAGACGACCTAATGGAAGTATGAATTATTCCAAAACTTCGAATTTTTCATCTACATCTTAATTTACATCTTTTTAATAAAAATTATAATTAATTTTAGCAATACAATTGTGACTGGCACTCCCTATGTTACTTGACGTTCAATAAAAAACACTTTTTGCTGGAGAGGATGTAGAGAAATAGGAACACTTTTACATTGTTGATGGGAGTGTGAATTAGCTTAACCACTGTGGAAGACAGTGTGGCAATTCCTCAAGCATCTCGAACCAGAAATACCATTCGATCCAGCAATCCCATTACTGTGTATACACCCAAAGAATTATAAATCTTTCTACTCTAAAGACACATGTATATATATGTTTATTGCATCACTATTCACAATAGCAAAGATTTGGAACCAACCCAAATGACCATCAATGATAGACTGGATAAAGAAAATGTGGCACATATATGCCATGGAATACTATTCAGCCATAAAAAGAATGAGCTCATGAATGAAGCTGTAAACCATCATTCTCTGCAAAGTAGCACAGGAACAGAAAACCAAACACTGCATGTTCTCAATCATTAGTGGGAGCCGAACAATGAGAACATACAGGCACGGGGAGGGGATCATTACACACCAGGGTCTGTCAGCAGGTGGGAAGAAGGGGAGGGATAGCATTAGGAGAAATACCTAATGTAGATGACAGGTAATGTGTGCAGTAAACCACCATGTCACATGTATACCTATGTAACACACCTGCATTTTTCTGCACATGTATACCAGAACGTAAGTATGAAATAAGGAAGAATCACTTTTGATTTTGCAATTCAGTTTCTTTCATTAAAAGCTACTGAACAATAATTATATATCCTTAGAGGAATCAATAAAAATAATCTGTAGGTAAAATGTTAATGTATTATAAAATTTTTTACCTTCTGGTTCAACGTTGACATGGATAACAGCTTCCACTGACTTTTATTTGAACCTGTAAAAACAAAACAAGTATTACTTTGATTTAACAAAAGCTCATTTTAGTTAGCTTTGTTATCGAACTATTTTATTTTTTTCTTCAGTGTACAATCAGAATTGTATTTCCAAAGCCAAGTATATTGTATTTCCATAGCCAAGTATATTGAATACTTGAAGAAAATGTTATTATCAATTTACTTTCCTGTCATCATTTTAAACTGACATGTCTTACGTGACTCTTTGGAACAGTGGTTGATTATTTACTTATTTATTTATTATGCTTTAAGTTCTGAGATACATGTGCAGATCGTGTGGGTTTGTTACATAGGTATATACGTACCATGGTAGTGGTTTGTTGCATCCATCGCCCTGTCACCCACATTAGGTATTTCTCCTAATGCTATCCCTCCCCAATCCCCCATCCTCTGCTATTCCTCCTGTAGTCTCTCACCCCCCAGGCTCCAGTGTGTGATGTTCCCCTCCCTGTGTCCATATGTTCTTATTTTTCGATACTTACTTATGAGTGAGAACAAGCAGTGTTTGATTTTCTATTCTTGTGTTAGTTTGCTGAGAATGGTGGTTTCCAGTTTTGTCCATGTCCCTGCAAAGGTACATCTTTTTTATGGGGGCATAGTATTCCGTGGTGTATATGTGCCACATTTTCTTTATCCAATCTATCATTGATGGGCATTTGGGTTGGTTCCAAGTCTTTGCTATTCTGAACAGTGCCGCAATAAACATATGTGTTCATGCGTCTTTATAACAGAACCATTTATAATCCTTTGGGTATATACCCAGTAATGGGGTTTCTGGTTCAAATGGAATTTCTATTTCTAGATCCTTGAGGAATTGCCACACTGTCTTCCGCAATGGTTGAATTAATTTACATGCCCACCAACAGTGTAAAAGCATTCCTATTTCTCCACATCCTCTCCAGCATCTGTTGTGTCCTTATTTTTTAATGATCTCCATTCTAACTGGCACGAAATGGTATCTCAATGCGGTTTTGATTTGCATTTCTCTAATGACCAGTGATTATGATCTTTTTTTCATATGTTTGTTGGCTGCGTAAATGTCTTCTTTTGAAAAGTGTCTGTTCATATCCTTTGCCCCCTTTTTGATAGGGTTGTGCTTTTCTTGTAAATTTGTTTAAGAAACTATCAATAGAGTGAACTGGCAACCAACAGAATGGGAAAAAATTTTGCAATCTACCCATCAGACAAAGCACTAATATCCAGATTCTTTATTTTATCTAGGGTTGCATATGGTTGGGAAATTCCCATCTCACCTGGCAACATACACAATAAAGATTATATTTGATTCATTTCTATGTAATTAAAATAGGTAAACATGAAGTCATTTATTTAGCCTACGGAAGAGGTAGATTTTAAAATTAAGTAGTAAAAGTCTTATTACAAACATTTATATGTTTGAAGAAAAAAAAAACAGAGTCAGAAGATGAATAGAGGCTATCTTGGCTATCTTCTAAGTACTAAAAAAAAACTTATGCCAAGATAATCATCGTAGTATTATATCACTGAAGAATAAACTAACTGGACAATACGTTATATACATGTTTAGTTTAAGTAGGTATTGGCAAAGTTTTTCAAAATTGCTATACCAGTTTATTAAATCTAACTTCTCAACTTTTTTTTTAAGTAAATAGTATTTTCTGTGCCCGTTTAGAAAATATTGGCTGACCCAAAGGTCATGAAGATATTTTTTCATGTTTACTTTTAGAAATTGTATTATTTACCTCCCTATCTTTATTTTTATGACTCTTCTCAACTCAATTTTGTGTGGGGGGGTGAAATAAATATTGAGGCTCATTTTTGATATTGGTATCCATTGTATGCAGCACCATTATGTGAAGTATAATTTAAGATCTTCAGCCACAGTTCCATGACTTTTGACAAACTATATCCCTCTGGAACCAAAATGTAATCAAAATACAGAAAAGTTCCATCACCCCAGAAAGCTCCTTCCTGCTCCTCTCTAGTCAAAGTGCCTGCCCTCACCAAATGTAATGACAATCTAACCTTTGTAATCATAGATTAGTTTTGCTTGTTATTAAAGATGTTATAAATACAGTTATATGGTATGTATTATTCTTTATTTTTCTTGGTTACATATCTAGGAATAGAATTGTAACCTTGGATTATTTATTTAAAAATTATTCTTTCCTCACCAAATTGCAGTGGCAACTTGGTTGTAAAAAAGATGTGTATGTTTGTGGATCTATTTACGACCACTTTATTCTATTCCATTGGTTTATTTTTCTACTCTTATTTAAATATCACATGGTAGTAATTCATATAGCTCCATAGAAAGTCTTAATATATAGTAGTGTTTTTGTTCTTCAATATTGCTTTGACTAGGATAGTCTTCGCATTTCCTCATTAATTGTAGAATTTTCCTGTCAATTTTCACAAAAATCCTACTGGGACTTTGGTTGCATTTGCACTATCTTGCTCAAGTAAGAAAATTACAACATTGAGTCTCTAATTCTAGAACATTATATAGCTCTCCATTTATTTATCTCAGCAATGTTTTGAAGTTTTCAATATAAAGAACTTGCACAGCTTTTATTAGACTTATTAATTAAAGAAGAGTGTAGTGCCTTTCAGTGTTATTATAAATGGCATTTTAAAAATTTCATTATGTATTTGCTAGTCTATAAGAAATTCCACACATTTTTGTATATTGACCTTGATTCTAGCAAAATTACCAAAATTCACTATTAACATCAATAGTTTGCATATCATTCTGATTTTATATGTAGACAATTGTGTTAGCTGAAATTAATGACAACTTTGTCATTTTTTTATAACTTTGCTCTTTTTCCCCTTATTGCAATGACTAAAATATTCAGTTAAATGTTGAATAGAAGTTGCAATAGTGGACACCCTTCCCCTGCTCTGAAACTCATGGAGAAGATGTTGAATATTTTACTCTTAAGTATGATGTTAAAACTGCAGCTTTAAAAAATTGATAGCTTTTGTCAGATAAAAGGAATTTCCCTCTAGTTTGTTGAGATTTTTAAAAATAAGAATGGGTATTTGGTTTCATCAAGTGCATTTTACACATATATTGAGATTATTGTAATTTTTATCCTTTATTCTGTTAATTTGGTGAATTACATAGATCAATGATAGAATGTTAAATAAATTTTAAAGTTATTTCATTTGCAGAAAATTTTTCCTTAGGCACTAATATTTGAACCAAACTCTTTAGTAAAATACACTTTCAGTATGATGGAAAGTACTTATTTTATCATGTTAAATTTTAAATTGTATATATAATAGATTCATGTAATAGATACCTTGTTATCTCATGTACCTCAGTTTTGTCTATCAGGACACATACATAACACGTGTACTATTTCTTTTACTTTGTCTTTCCTGACTAAAAACTGGTCAGGAGGAATGACCTGGAACAGTCTTCAATACGAAGTAGGAGAAGGGAGCAGAGATGCCTGGTTCTTGGTGGCAGAGAGGAGTTGCCTGTCTAGTCCTCATAGGCTTATCCTTAAACTTTATGTTGTGTGTGATAAACCTCCTTCATAGTTGAGTTTATATTACATAAAGCCAAGCATAATTCTGCTTGAAAGAGGTTATATTTACATAAAAAAATTCAAACTGGGCATAGAGAATGTGATATAAATTACATTTTACAAAATTAACAAGGAGCTATTCCTGGTTTGCACAAGTATGGTTGATAATTTTTCCTCTGAATCTATTATAATTCAGAAATTAATGCCTCACCTGTCTCTTGGCCCAGCCATTTCACATATGCATGTCCTGACCATGCTTTATCCCAGACTGTTTTCATAAACTTATCATTTTCTGTCCTGGGAACCAAGAATAAACTGTTACACTCTTGGGGTAAACCTTTGACTAATGAGAGAAGGAAGCAAGTTTGCAAATTCCTCTGATGAATTGGCTTGAGACAAAGCCTCTGTAGATTCTTGGGGATACTGCTATGCAATCCAGCTCTCAGTTGTACTAGGGGTAGCTAACTAAATAATGCATTATCATTTTAACTCTCCCTGCTCTCCTGTTCACTTCCTTGTCCCTTACTCCTCTTCCTGGGATCACCTGCCATCTCGTATCCCATTAGAGTAGCATCAGTTAAGCCATCTCCTTCAGACTTTACTTTCTGGGAAAACAAAGCTAAGACAACGCATTTCTGTATTCCATGTTTGTAATCATTCACAGATATCACTATGTCATGTAATTGTCAGGAAAATCTATTTCTGCTAATGCTTTTCAAAAACATATTCATTATACAATTATTTTAAATTTTAACCATCTCTTCCCACCCTTTAAAGCAGTTGTGTTTATCCAGGAAAAAGAATCTCCTTATACTTTCTAAATCAGAAAATAAAAAATTTAAGACTATATAATCCTTTTACATTACTTCAGGAACTATTTGGCTTGTATCTACATTTTAAAAGCCAAGATACACCAGAAAATCTTGGGAGCCATCAAGCCTAGAAGTCTCAATTGATGAAACAACTTACTTGGTTAACTTGTAAGTTTAGATGTTTATCTTCCATTTCTTAATTTGTCAATTTTATATCAAATTTATGAAACAGTTTAAAATTGTTTAGTATTCATGACATCTAATGAATATATAATTTATCTTTTAAATAAAAATATGGTATATTTTGAGTTGTTCCAATTAAAATAAAAATATGAATAAACATTTCTGTTAACAAAGACGTATATTTTAAAAGCTCTTTTTAAGATAGAAGTCACATTGATACTTACTTCTAAACCTGAAAAAAATATGAAAAAATGCTTTAATCAATATCCTTCATATTGATTTGAAGGAGTGACCCTCAGTTACACAAGAGATTCTCAGATGGGCAATAACCAAAACATTAAATGATAGCAAATAATTTTTAAAAGCCAGGTTCAGGTATATAAGAGTCTTGATATAAATTACTATTCTGCCTCAAATTGATTTCTCAATTCTTCATGAGACCTTTATTGAATCTGAACATAATTTATGCATTTTTAGCTAACAGCATTGTTACCAAAATTAAAAGCCAAGTGGAAGGAACAATGCTTCAAATTGTGTTAGTTACAAAGTATCACCACAAAAGCAACAAGCATATCTGATATTTATTAAATGCTTTTTACATGCCAAGATTGAATATTTCATATGATTTAATGTTTTTCTCAGCACAATCTTCAGAAGTAGTCATAATTATTAGCCCCATTTTATTGATGAAAAGAATAAAGCCAAGAACATTTAAGTAAATTGCTCAGAAGTAAATGGAATTGAAATTTCAACTCAAGATATCTGACTTCATGCTAAAAATTAATAAGTTTTAAAAAATACTTTGCTGACCGAATTCTTTACCAGTAAAGCAGTTATGACATGCTTCGGTAGTTTCTCGAAAGTTAAAGATATCATCTTATCTGGTGCATGTGAATGACAGTTTAACAAATAGAGAATCAGCATATCTTCCAGGTGATAAACCGAACACCTGAACAATGGAAATTTTCTATTAGAGAGATTTGAAAGCACCAAAGAGTTCTAAGACAAGCACATCATCTTGTTTTACACGTAGTCACACATGAAGTCCATAGGCTTGTTTCAAAAATGTTTTGATTACTCAAATGTTTTCAGAAACTTCTTCGGGAACTGCCTTTAGGACTAGTTTCTAAGCTGCAAAATTAAATGATCACCATCCTCTTTTCTTTCCTCTTAAATCAGAAGAACATCACAAAGCTTCAACAAGTACAATTCTGCTCTCGAGAATCAAATTCTGCCTTCAAGACTCAATTTTTACCACCACTGAAGATAATTTTAAAACATATATGCCAGGTTCTGGATGAAATTCCCAGAAACATTCTAAAGAAAATCAGTAACGACTGAAGTGAAAGAAAAACTATTATTGGGAATGCACATTTACCTTTTTTCCTATACATTTTTGGGGATGCATAAGCTATTTAATGAGATTTTAAAATACAGATAATTATCTCATAGTTATGTCTTAACTACTTTAGTGTGAGTAAATTCTGGCAACCATTTAGTGTAGAGCCGAAAGACTGAACTGAGGGCCTGAGGACAAGAATACAGTATAGAGGTTTGGAGAAATGTGCTTAGCCTGCTTCACAGGTGTCCAGAGGATTACTCAGAAATTTAGGCAGTGAGTTTTGCAATAATGTTCTCTCCTTGTATGTTTCAAAAGGCAGTTCTTGGACTGATATCTGTTGCATAGTGTGATTTATGTCACAGAAATCTTTTCAGTCAACTGATAGGCCTCATCTGAACTCAATTTCCATTGATGGAACTTTTAGTCAATGTAACAAAATTAGACCTAGGTACATATAGCTGCTTTCTAAAAATGTAATATTTTCCATGCAGATTTTGACTCCCATATGTACTGGCCCCTTGTCTGTTTCTATAAGCTGTGGACCAGCAGGAATGCACATTTACTTTTTCTCCTCAGAGAAACGCAGGGTTGGAAAATATGAGTGGAACTGCCAAAGCAAAACACTTAAATTGTGTGATTGCTTCTCCATTCTTAACATAATAACTGTTTTACTTGAGGAGATCATACTTCATCACAATGTCTACTTTAGTCAAAGCAGTTTATGTAACAATTTCATACATTTTCCCATATTTCTCAGAATATACACTTTCTATTACTGAAATTGCATTCAGAAAAGCACAGTTTGGGCAAGCCATTTCACCAGTCAATTGCTATCATCAACTGTTGAGGTAACAATAATGTTAATATATTCCCTATATTGTACAATATTTTTAGCATACTGTTTATATTAAAATAATTTGGAATATTTGTGCATAACTATGTATTGTAGATTTTTGTTGTTGATTATGGGTCATTAGTGATAACATTATTTTATTACCTACCCACCTTAAGTTTGAAATGTAAAACTAACAGTCATTTGAGTATATTAAGTAAAAGATACCTCAATAGGTTTGACATAGATTTTCTTTAAAAAGCTTTTCTTTAAAAAAGGACTAGAGCTTGTGAATTATTAAAAAACGTATTTTTCTTTGTTCTGCACAATAGCAATAACATGTGAAACAAAAATTGCACTTTCTCTAAACAAAAACTCAGCACATGTAAATCTGCTGTACGCATTTTGCCACAACTTTAGCCTTTGGCCTTTTAACATTTTATTTTCCTATATGACTGACTATAAATAATAAACACTGAATAAACTACAGGGCCATTAATTATTCCCAAAACAAGGACGCTTTCTAATGTCGTTTGAGTTGGTTCACCATTTCAAGAGAGAAGTTTGAACTTTGCTATAGAAATAGGCAATTATTTACAATGTTTTACTCACACAGTTTTCTTTCTTTGTGAAAGTCTGTTAATAGGGTTTTAAGTCATCTTCATATGCAGATCTGAGGTGCTTGACAAGAAACAGAGACATGCACTGTGTATTTTGTTGACTACAGAGAATTTTCTCTTACTTGATTTCCTCAATCTCAGAGGAAGACCTTCTATGTGAAATGAATGCATATGCATAAATAGGATACAATTTCATTCCACTTCTTTTGTACTGTGCTCAAAACACCAGGTTTAAAGGAAGAAGAAAATGGCCCTTGAAAGCTGGTGTTTCATACAAACAGCTACAGATTAATATGTACATCACACACAAAATGAATTTAAGATAATCACATAAACATTCAATGGCTTAGAATGTAAGTATAGAGAGTCAGACAGACAAATTGGACTGTTGAGATTTCTTAATTTTGACACAAATCAGAACATGGTTAATCTGTCATGGATTTGCATTCATCTTTGGATATTCTCACAAAAATAACTATTTACAAGCTACCACACTTAGAGTTCTCTATGTGTCTGATTCTCTAACATATTCCTAAAATATTAGGGCATAGCTTTTTCTATTTCATGTTTGCCAGGCAAAATATGTTTTATTAATTATTGTTTTAATAAAGAAGCTAAGTTGATGTCCTGACTATAGAATTTTGCCAAAATTCATTAGTGGTGGAAAGCATTTTTTACACAAATTTTAATGAAGTAAGAAAACATTCCTCACTAACGTAGACATTTGGGTTAACCAGGATATGTAGCATAATTTGGCCTGATAACCAGTTTATATTAAAAGGATTTGGGGGGAACAACTGGAAATGCGATGTTCTCTTCAATCCTCCCTTCTCAACATTCAACTTGAC
>NW_016107490.1:472879-523833 GCF_001604975.1 Cebus imitator
ATTTTTAGTAGAGACGGGGTTTCACCATGTTGACCAGGATGGTCTCAATCTCTTGACCTCGTGATCCACCCGCCTCGGCCTCCCAAAGTGCTGGGATTATAGGCGTGAGCCACTGCGCCCGGCCGATATATTTTTTTATATATGACAAGGGATTGAGCACATTTATGAAATGCACACAATGTACAATATGCTAAACTCTCAATCTAGGAACCACACTGTACACGTGACATTATTATGTCTATTTTATACATGAGGAAACTGAGAACGAGAAAGGAAGATAATTTGCCCCAGGTCACCTACAGAGGCTTTGAGCCAAGACTTAAACTGAGGCCCTTGTGATTCCAAAGCTCATAGTTTTTCCTGGGTAATCCCCATGTTTGAGGAAATTGCTTCATCTACAATGAGCTCAAACTTGAGACACATTAGGATCTCAGAAATCAGCCCTCGAGTGAAGGTGAGAAGTCAACTTTCAAATTGCTGTCTGATGTTGGCCAGGCATCAAAATTACCTTGTTGAAAAAGAATATATGAAAGATTTTAACCTCATTGCTTAGTCTATGGGAATCTTCAGGCAGTGGCAATATAAAAAGGGAAAAAAAAAGGAGTTTACACATTTTGGGCAAAAATGAGCAAAAATGCTTACTTTTCACCTATTTCAATTTAAATAAAGTAGTGGCCAAACTCCCTTATTCTTATCTTACTGATGTCTCAAACTTCTCCAAGTTAGAGATAATACTTTTTCTTTAGAAGCACAGGGTCTTTCTAATTATCAGTCGTCATCCAAGAAATAGGAAACATTTAGTGTAATCTATTCTGGCTGTAATTTGTAAACATGAAAATACATTATAGCCAACACTAGTAAAGGAACGACTTCTTCAAAAATGGAGTCTCTTACACAGAGGAAAACCACACAAAATGTGTGGGTAACATCTGAGCATTGCAAAGCAAACTTTCTGATTTACAATATTATCTTACCATGTTGGGAATACTTTAGGATTAAAAAGGGATATCAAAATCTAATTTCTTTTTCTGTATTACAGGCACAACTATACGATGATATTCATTAGATAGGATCGCTAGGTAGAACCCATTTACAACTGCTATACTTTTTGAAAGTAAGGCAATTGTCTCAGATATGCATTTATTACAAGCCTACTGCCACTAATAGGAGTTGATGATGGCTTTTCTGAAAAACTACAGAATGTCAAATGGAAGCTGTCTCTACTTAACAAATACACTATGCTCAAAAATCAAAAGAAAAGACACATAAGGCAATGTTTATTCATCTCTGCTCTCAGTAACAAGTTTTTAAAGGTATTCACGCATCTCATTGTTTGCCTATTTTTACAAATATATGGTGTCATTCAAAAAATGACACCAATGACATCCTGTCTGTATGTATTTAATGCAAAGAGTAAAAAAGGAAATGAAATGCACATATGGGTCCTTTTAAGTTTTCAATAATTTGAACAAAAACATTTCTCATAAATTTGTTGTGAGAGCTTTTGAAAAAGAATGGTACCTGGTTGATTTTTGAAATGTTACTGAGTTTAAAATAAAAATAATTCTGCGCTATACATGTTTCATTTACATTATTTTTTAAATATCAACTAGAGTGTATAGATTGGAGAACACTGTGCATGCATTTTTTATAGGTACATTAGAAAAAATTCCAGTAAATTTGTTAAAAACAACTATACTTCTAAAAGATGGAAGTGGTAATAAGAGCATATGCAAGATATTTTTTGTAGGTTTTCAATTACACACTAGTAACGGTAGTATTAGTATTGTTATTTTGATACTATTGTGTGTGTAGAATGAAACATTCTATCATCCCCTATATGTTTAAGAACCAGGCTTTTTGGCATGGCAGAAAGGAAGTATAGATGTAATAAAGAAATGATTAAATTCTAAAAACTCTACAGTGCTGAATTTGAATTAGAAGTATCTATATAAATCCATGAGTCACAGACACACCCACATATCCCAGCTCTGCCTACTAAAAAGATTTAGAAACAAAAAAACAAACAACTGAGAACAATAACACTAGTGGCTACATACTGTGGCCTTCAAGTACCATCTTACACTAAAAGAGCCCAGAGCTGGCCAGAGAATGGCAGTTTCAGTTCCGTAAGAATGGAGCATCCTGTCATACTAGATTGCAAGGAAACTATCAAAAATCTATTAGAGTTGTATCAAAATAACTCCATAGTGAAACTGAAAAGTCTCCCACTGGCCCGAGGTGGAACAATTTGAGCTTCAGTGGTGAAAATAATTAAAACTGGGTGAAACTCATCCAAGTATTTAAAACCACGAGTTGTTAAAACTAAGTATTTTTAAAAAAAAGAAATGGTTATATCTGGAGGATAATAAGAATCTAATTTTCTCAATCACTGATTTTAAAAATCAAGCAATTATTCTGCTTTTTTATATAAACTGAAGCAGTAGGTAGCCAAACAGTAGATGAGAGAAACCAGCTCCTTTTAAAAGTATTTTAGCTAATAATGGAAAAGAAATGTTGGAATTTGAATATAATCAAATTTTTCAACCCCACAAAATTAATCTAGGCACTGAACATTAACAGCTATTCAAATCACAGAAAAAGAAACATTCAGACATTTTGCTGTCCCATAAAAAGACACCTAAAATCTTGTCAGAGGGTTTATACCTGATTCTGATAAATCCCCTGGATTCAGCTGCCAAATTTTAGAAAATATATAAAACAGGTTGAATCATCTAGACTTTATAATCAGTAACATTCAGGCTTTGAAATTATGCAGAGAAAAGGTTTGTATTCTTCAGAAAATAAATGATAAGGAAAAGAAACTGAGAGAAGGTAAATTGTAGATGAACATTGTAGATGAAAAAAAAAAGATATTTTTCCTGTAAAAAGCAATGTTAGGAAAGGACATATACCTCAGAGCATTTTAATAAACCCCCTTCCTTTTATCCTTCAGATAAAGTGAGCAGTTAGAAAAGAAAGAGAGAAAATGTATACTAAAATTTTAAGCCATCAAATGCAAAACTGGAAAAGACTAAACTATATCCTCTTGGAACACACACTAAAATGATAAGAGTATGGAAAAATTCAAGGTAGTAATTGCTGTGAAAGTCAGGATAGTGGTTACTTCTGGAAGAGGTACAAGGCGAAATAAGGATAAGGCACATACAAGGAGAAAGGCTGAAAAATTTTAATTATTGACCTGAGTGGTAGTGAAGAGGTGTTCACCTAAATTAAGTCATTTAGCTGTACATTTATTTGCTTTGCTTTCCCAGATCTGTATTTTATTTTATAATAAAAAGTTTAAAATAAAAATTATTGATGTTCAACCATTATTTTATGCCAATCTTAGTTTAAAATAATGCATCTCACTATAAAAAATAAAATTGTTTAAGTTATATGTATTTTTGTGAATTCTTAGTAATTTAAAGAATTAGGTGTTTTCGTTGTTGATGTTGTTGTTGTTTTATGACTATCAGGCCTGTAAGCTAAGAATGCAAAACAGATTTCATTTAAGGTCCTATTGATGAAAACCAAATAATTGCTTCAAAATATATTTTACCTAATGGAACCTAACAATGTGGGAGATATAGCAATATCTGAAGATTTCATTGTAGTGAGGCTGCCATCTTTTGATTCTCAGTATCAGAAACTAAGTTTCCACTTGCTAAGATGAGAGCAGAAATGAATCATGCCAGAGGCTGATAGTGGAGAAATCGCTTCCAATCCTTTTGGTCACTTCACTGGGTAAAGTGTCACCATGAGCAGAAAGCCAATCCCCTGTAATGATGATTTACAGTTGGAAAGTGGCTTTGGGACAGATTTACTGTTGCCATATTCACACCACTCTGTTTCTATCACCAAAAGATATTTTTCCTGTAAAAAGCAACGTTAGGAAAGGACATATACATCAGAGCATTTTAATAAACCCCCTTCCTTTTATCCTTCAGACAAAGTGAGCAGTTAGAAAAGAAAGAGAGAAAATGTATACTAAGTGACTGAATAAAACATTGAAGACATTCAAATCTTGGACGGGAAAAAACAAACATTTCAGCAAATACTCAAATCACTAGACATGTTATCTCATTTTAAAATCTCACGGTATAGTAACCATCACAAGAATGACACATCTTCAGAGGGTGTACATAAATATATATTTTTTTCTTCATCTCAAATATAATGTTTCTACAAATAATACTAGTTCCCATGTATTGGTCACTTACTGTGAAACCGGCCATGTTCTAGTGCTATACATGAATATTATCATCACTCTTCCAAAAAAAAAGAGTAGAAGGCTGGAGTTTCGAAGTTAACTAATTTGATCAAAGTTACACAGCTTATCTCTTAGCTTACTATACTGATACAAAAAGATGTTATGATGTTAAATATCAGCTATGGCTCAAACATAATCCCTCCACAAAAAGGATTAGATCAAGTGAGAATTTTCCAGCACCGGTTGCTTTGATCTAAGTGTGTCCTCACCATCCCAACCTCCAAAATTCTTAAGTTGAAACTTAATCTTCAGTGCAGTGGTGTTGGAAGGCTGGAAGGTACTGGAAGGTGGGGCCGTTGGGAGGAATTAGTGTCATTACGTAAAAAGTCTGAGAAAGTTTGTTCACCCCTTTGCCATGTAAGAAGGCAGCAAGAAGTTACTGTCTTTGAAGAAAGTGAACCCTCACCAGACACTGAATTCACTGATGCTTTGATCTTAAACTTCATAACCTCCAGAACCATGAGCAATAAATTTCTACTCTATAAATTACCCAGTCTAAGATATGTTGTCATCCTGAATGGAGTAAGACAGAAGTGTTCAACATATAGTTCTTAACCACTTCCCACACACACATGTGTGAGTGATTCTCTAGGGCTATAGAAGCCTTGTCTGAAAAAGGATTCACGTGGTTTCCCCCAAATACTATCCAACAAGACTACCTAGAGAAAAAAAAGGAAGGAAGGAAGGAAGGAAGGAAGGAAGGAAGGAAGGAAGGAAGGAAGGAAGGAAGGAAGGAAGGAAGGAAGGAAGGAAGGAAGGAAGGAAAGAAAGACTAGAAAGAAAAAAACTGGAAAGTCTAGAGATATAGCTGGATTCCTAGAAGCAGAGAAGGCAACATGTTATTAAGCCATAATGGAGATGTATTTGACCTTTCCAAATGAACTTCAAGGGAAAAATTCTCAGAAAGGGGGAATTATCCAAAAAAGCCATAAAAATGCCTGGAAGAGAGACAGACACAAAAAATCATTGCTTGAAACATCTTCAGTGTTCAGAAAGCACCAACATCAATTCATGCCAGCATTAATGCAGTAAGACATTTTCCAGCCTCTTTAATCTCTTCTTTCCCCAAATACCAGCTCAAAGTGTTCAGAAATTACTATGGTGAACAAGCTGGTGAAGGGAGCATAAAAGTCTTAGATGGGGTAAGAGAAGAGAAACCAGCTCTCTTGCCCTGACAGAAGACTTCCCGTCTGCTACAGAGGAAGGAGTCTAAATTGTAAAGAAATTTGGGGTTTTGAATATTACTTGTTGTTGATCATGCTAATCACTGAACTGAGCCTGTGTTTAGAGATTTAACTTGACTGTGAGACATTTTATAGTATTTATTACTATTATTATTGAGATAATGCCATGAGGCCTGCCAAAGACAGAGAAAGAGTTGTCCCAGAGACAAATTTAAAGGGAGAAACGAAACTAATATAAAGTCATTTTTGGATTACACTCCCTGAGTTGTGCCTGTTTAACATAAAAATTATGTTTACATTCATGCTCCTGACCAAGTGCGGACTTCATGACATGTCGGTCGGGATAATTATTTTTGTCATCATGCTATTGCTCTTATATGCCTCACATACAAGCCCCTTTTCATTCAGAGAGACTGCAGCTGATATTGTTATCATTTACATGCCAAAACAGTGTTTAAAGGAGACCAACTTACGGTTCTTGTTTTCAGGGAGATATTTTTACTCTGAAAAGCACAAGCCTTCTCTGAGTTGTCTACAAAATGTCATCCTTCTTACAACTCAGCTGCAATTGTGCTTTTCTATTATTTGTTTCACTTATGTGGAATGTATTCACTGGTTTCTATTAGGATTTTGATCACATATACATATTTAATTATGATCATATATATGTGCTCTTTCCCAATTTAGATGGCATCCTCTTTCAGGACAGGTATTTCAATATATTCCTTTTCAAATCATCCCATAGTATCTGAGAGAAGTTTATTCATCGAGTTCCAGAAGTATATCAAGTATGGCCAGGCATGGTGGCTCAAGCCTGTAATCCCAGCACTTTGGGAGGCTGAGGTGGGCGGATCACCTGAGGCCAGAGGTTCGAGACCCAGCCTGGCCAATATGGTGAAACCCTGTCTCAACTAAAAATACAAAAACTAGCTGGGCATGGTGGTGCACGCCTGCAATCCTAGCTACTCGGGAGCCTGAGGCAGGAAAATCGCATGAACCCAGGAGGTAGAGGTTGTAGTGAGCTGAGATCACGCCACTGCACTCCAGCTTGGGTGAGAGAGCAAGACTCCACCTCAAAAACTAAAAAATAAAAAAGAAATATATAAAGTCTGAAAACAAGTTAACAAACTCAGGTTTGTTTTGTGACTTCAAACACTTGTTTCCATTTCTATATCAGGTTGATACAAAATATATCAGTGTTTAGCTTTATGCTAAAAAAGCTTTCAAATAAAGATGCATTTAGCTGTGTGCTTGTATGTAAAAGTCTGTTGTCAATATATTAATGTCATTTTTCTTTAATTAATTTTAATTGACAACTAAAAATTGCATGGGTGGGGGTTGGGGCAAGATAGGTGACTAGATATAGCCAGAAAATGCCTCTTCTACTGAAATTTCAAGTCACCATCACTTCAAATGGATCTTTTGAGAGAAAACAGTGAAAATCAATAGCGAGGTGATGCAGACACTGTGGTTGAAGAAGGAAGAAACTGGGAAGCCTACTCAGAGATGCTAAGTGCTAGGACTGGCCCCTGGCCCGGAACAGGACCTAAGGAAGGGCTAAATGAAGGAACTCTGTGGCACCAAGCTCTCACTGCAGATCTTTGGAATCTTAATTAGTGGCATTCCCACAACCCCCAAAGACATTTAAACTGACACATGGAGCCACCTGGAGATCAGGCAGAGCCACAGCTCAAACCTCTGTAGAACCTAGACGGTTTCACTGCTCAGTGCATCTGCAACAAAACACCACCATAAGGCGTCCATCCCCATAGACCCCTGATTTTCACTCAGTGGCTGTAGCTTCTGCTCTCTGCCAGGCCAGAAGACAGCAGAGTTGTCATTGCTGCAGGACTGTGGTGCATCCGATCCATGAGTTCCCTCACTGGTTGGCCCCTCCCAAGAGTGCCTATCTGGCCACTCTAACAGGACACTGTTCACAGCACAGCCCTGTCGTACCACCAAAGTGTTTGGCCAGCAGCCTAGGAGCAGTTCGGCCCCTCCAACACAGCCAGTGCTCAACTCCAAACGGCCAGAGGACAAATCTGTAAGACCAGTACCAACTCCTCAAGATCTGAGCACACCACCTACGGGTATCAAGCTGAGATCCAGGGCCAGAACTCAAGCAAAGCTGGAGCCCCCACTCTCAGAACAGAGGAGTGAGGTGCAGGTTTGTGTGCTAATGCAGGAACTAGCCATCCCTCCCTCCACAACACTAGTCTGGAAAGAGTGTGTCCTAACAGCCAGCGCAGTTCCTTCCCCACGGAGCTCTATGGTCCAGAACATCTTGAATGGCTCAGCAATCTGGGCATAGAAGGCTTGGGACAAGCCTAAATGGTAAGGCCTGTTCCTGAGGCAGACATGGAGGAATACCTGCTAGGTTGGGGAAGTGTGAGCTGGGTGGGCACCACAGCAGTTGGCTAGGTTGAAAATCCAGGCTACAGCTGCCTTCTTAGTTGTATATCCATAGTAACACTGCCCTGACCAAGGATCCTCGGCCCTTGACCCACTGCACCCACAGACCACTATCAGCCATATCTCACAACCTGCTCTGACTCTCATAAGCATAGGCGACCAGTGGACACCTGGCAAGTTGAACATCTCCTGGTGACCTAGCCCTCATCTGTGACTGCACCTAAAAGAAGGAGGAGTGCAGCTCACCAAAGCTCCTCTTGGAGCAAAGGGAACGTGGCTCAGTGCCATTAGTTGAAGAGGACATCACCAAGGCCTGGAAAACTACTTAAAGGGGGGACTTATCTCTCACTCTCCTGCCTTCCTTCCTCAGGACACTGCTGTATACATACTGAAAAACAAAAAAAGGTACACGACTGAGTAATATCCTATCTGTTAGCCCTTACTCTTACATTCTATATACTGGACTGCAGACTTAATTATACCACCAAACAAATATGCATTCCTCCAACACGCAAAGCATCTGAAGCCTACCACAGGATCCTGTCTGCAACCTAGGAACATTTACAGAGAAATGGCCACCTGAAAGTACCCAGAAATAAAACCAATTGACTATAAACAACATCCACACATTCAAACCCTTAAGTGATATAAGATTAAAATACAAAAAGGCCTATCCAAGTAACAGAAAATTCAAAGAGAAAAAGAAATACCATCTCCCTCAGATAAGAAGAAATTAGCTCAAGAATTCCAGTAATTAAAAAAAGCCAGAGTGTTTCATTGTCTTTAAAGGATCACATTCACTCTCTAACCATGGATCCTAGCCAGATTGAAATGTCTGAAATGATAATAATAGAGTTAAGATTCTGGATGGCAAGGAAGTTCAACAAGATCCAAGGGAAAATTGAAATCCAATTTAATGAATTTATTTTTCTTGGTTCAACATTTAAAAGATGACATGGCCACAATAAGAAAGAAACAAACTAAACTTCTGGAATTGAAAAATTAACTACAGAAATTTCAAAATGTAATTAGAAATGCTTCCAAAAGATTAGATCAAGCAGAGGGAAAAAAAAAAAATTCAGAGCTCGAAGATTAGTCCATCAAATCAACCCAATCAGACAAAAATAAAGAAAAAAAACTTTAGAATGAACAAAGCATCTGAGAATTATGGGACTATGTAAAGCAACTGAATCTGTGCCTCACTGGCATTCCTGACAGAGAAAAAGAGAGAATAAGCAACTTGAAAAATATATTTAAGGATATAATACATGAAAATGTTCCCAATCTCACAATAGAAGTCAACATGAAAATATAAGAAAATCAGAGAACACCTGAAAGCTACAATACAAGATAACTATTTTAAGGCACACAGTCATCAGATTTTCCAAGGACAAACAAAAGAAAAAAATCTTAAAGGCAGCTAGAGAAAAGGGTTACATAGTGTATAAAGGGAACCCCATTAGACTAACAGTGGATTTCTCAGCAGAAACCTTACAAGTGATAGGGGAATAGAGGCCTATTTTTAGCATTCTTAAAGAAAATGAATTCTAACCAAGAATATCATGTCTGGTCAAGCTACGTTTTATAAGTAAAGGAGAAAGAAAATATTTTCCAGACAAGCAGTCACTAAAGGAATTCATTACCATAAGAGCAGCCTTACGAGAGAGGCTTAAGGGAGTTTTAAACATGGAAACAAAAAGAAATATACCTGCTACAGAATAACAAACATAAGTACATCTCCCACAGACTCTATTAATAAAACTACACAATTGAGACTACAATGCAACCAACTAACACCACCACAGCAGAAACAAAACTTCATATATCAATATTAACCTTGAATGCAAATGCCCCACTTAATAGACACAGAGTGACAATTTGGATAAAAATCAAGACCTAAACTTGTACTATTTCAAGAGAACTGTCTCACATGTAAGACACCCATAGGCTCAAAGACCAATTACACAAATAGAAAACAAAGTAGAGCAGGGGTTGCTATTCCTGTATCAGATAAAACAGACTTTTAAAAATAGTTAGAGAAAAAAAGGACAAAGAAGGTTGTTACATAATGGTAAAGGGTTCAATTCAATAAGAAGAACTTCACTACTGTAAATATATGTGCACCCAAAATTGGGGCACCCAAATTCATAAGACAAGCACTGCTAGACCTACAAAAAGACTGAGATAGCCATACAATAATATTGGAGAATATTAGCACCCCACTAACAGAGTTAGACAGATCACCAAGGCAGAAAACTAACAAAGAAATTCTGGGCTAATTCAATACTTAACTAATTGGACCTAATGGAAATCTACAGAATACTCCACCCAAAACCACAAAATATACATTATTCTCATTTGCATACAGTACATATTCTAAGACAAACCACATGCTCAACCATAAAGCCACTCTTGATAAATTCAAAAAAGTCAAAATTATACCAAGCACATACTCAGACCATAGTGGAATCAAAGTAGAAATTAATACCAAGAGAACCTCTCAAAATCACAGAATAACACAAATTAAACAACTTGCTCCTGAATGACATTTGGATAAATAACCAAATTAAGGCAGAAATTTTAAAAATCTTTGATATAAATGAAAACAGAGAAATAAAGTTCTGAAATCTCTGGGATACGGCAAAGGCAGTGTTCAGAGAAAATTTCATAGCACTAAATTCCTACATCAGAAAGTTAGAAAGATTTCAAATTATTGATATAATATTGTACCTAAAGGACTAAGAACAAACTAATACCAAAACTAGCAGAAGAAAATAAATAACTAAAATCAGAGCTAAACTAAATGAAACTGAGATTCTAAAAACCATACAAAGGATTGACAAAAATATTCCTTTTTTTTTCCCAAGGGATAAAGAAGATCCATAGACTGCTAGCAAGATTAACAAAGAAAAAATGAGAGAAGATCCAAATTAATACAACCAGAAATGATTTAGAGCTGATCCCAAAGAAATACAAAATATTCTCAGGGACTTCTTTGAACACCTCTATGCACACAAGGGAGAAAATTTAGAAGAATGGATAAACTTCTGGAAACATACAACTTCCCAAGTTTGAATCAGGAAGAAATTGAAACCCTGAACAGACCAATAATGAGTTCCAAAATGTAATCAGTAACAGAAAAACCTACCAACCAAAAAAACCCTGGACCACTTGGGTTCCCAGCCAAATTCTTTGGGACATATAAAAAAGAGCTGATGCCAATTCTACTGAAAATATTCTTTAAAAAAAAAAAGAGAAGAAGAACTGTATTTCCAACTTATTCTATGAAATTGGTATTATTCTTGATTCCAAAATCTGGCAAAGACAAAACAAAAGAAAACTACAGGCTAATATCCCTAATGAACATAGATGTGAAAATCCTCTACAAAATACTAGCAAATTGAATCAAAAAGTTAATTCACCATGATCAAATGAGCTTTGCTCCTGGAATGCAAGGTTGGTTCAACATAGGCAAACCAATAAATGTGATTGACCACATAAACAGAATTAAAAATAGAACCATATGATAATCTCAACAGACATGCACAAAAAAGCTTTACATAACATCCAACATTTCTTTATGATAAAAACCCTCAACAAACTAAGCATCAAAGAAACATGCCTCAAAATAGTAAGGGCTTTCTATGACATACCTATTGCCAACCTCATACTGAACAGGTAAAAGTTGATAGCATCTTCTTAAGAACTGGAACAAGACAAGAATGTCTAATCTCACCACTCCTATTCAACATACTGAAAGTCATACTGGAAGAGCAATCAGGCAAGAAAAAGAAATAAAAGGCATTCAAATGTGAAAAGAGTAAATCAAATTGTCTCTCTTCACTGATGAAATTATTCTATTCATAGTATGCCCTAAAGACTCCACCAAAAGTCTCCTAGAACTAAGAAATGAATTCAGTAAAATTTCAAGATATAAAATCAAAGTACAAACATTAGTAGCATTTCTTTACACCAAAAACATTCAAGCTGAAAGTCATATAAAGAACACAATCTCATTTATAATAGCCATAAAACTAATAAAATACTCAGAAAGACAGATAACTTAGGAGGTGATAGGTCTCTAAAAGGAGAACTACAAAACATTGCTGAAAGAAATCAGAGACAACACAAACAAATGGAAAAACACTCCATGTTCATGAATTGGAAAAATCAGTATTGTTAAAAATATTTATGCTGCCCAAAGCAATCTATAGATTAAATGCTATTGTTATCAAAATCACTAATGTCATTTATCAAAGAATTAGAAAAAAAGTATTCTAAAATTTATTTGGAACCAAAAAAAGTACCTGAATGGCCAAAGCAATCCTGAGCATAAAGAACAAAGCCAGGGGCATCACATTACCCAATTTCAAACTGTACTACAAGGCTGCACAAACAAAACAGCATGGTGCTGATTCCAAAAATAGACACATAAACCAATGGAAAGAATCAAGAACCCAGAAATAAAGCACCATATCTACAATAAACTGATCTTCAACAAGATTAACAAAAATAAGCAATGTAGAAAGGATTCCCTATTCAGTAAATGGTGCTGAGAAAACTGGCTATCCCTATGTAGAATAATAAAACTGGGTTTTATCATTCACTCAAGATTGATTAAAGTCTTACATGTAAGACTTCAAACTCTAAAAATACTAGAAGAAAATCTAGGAAATATCCTTCTGAACATCAACCTTGACAAATAATTTATGAGCAAGTCCTCAAAAGCAATCGCAACAAAAACAAAAAGTGACAATTGGGATTTAATTAAAGTAAAGAGCTTCTTCACAGGAAAAGAAACCATCAACAGATTAAACAATCTATAGAATGGGAGAAAATATTTGCCAACTATTAATCCAACAAAGAGCTAATATCCAGAATCTATAAGAAACTTTAAAAAATCTACAGGAAGAAAAGTTGTAACTCCATTAAAAAGTAGGCAAAGAACATGAACAGACACTTCTTAAAATAAGACATACAAGCAGTCAACAAACATGAAAAAAATGCCCACCATCACTAATCATCAGAGAAATACAAATCAAAACCACAATGAGATACCATTTCACGCTTTGGAATGGCTATTTATAAAAAGTCAAAAAGTAACACATGCTGGTGAGGCTATGGAGAAAAGGGAATGCTTTTACACTGCTGGTGGGACTGTAAAGTAGTTTAGCCACTGTGAAAATCAGTTTGGAGATTTCTCAAATCACTAAAAATAGATCTGCCATTTGACCCAGCAATCCCAAAGGAAAAATTAGTCATTCCACCAAAAAGACACATGCACTCATGTGTTCATCACAGCAAAGACATGAAATCAATAGCAAAGATGTCATGAAATACTATGCAGCCATAACAAAGAATAAAATCATGGTCTTTGCAACAACATGGATATAGATGGAGGCCATTATCCTAAGCAAATTAACACAGAAACACAAAACCAAATACCCCTTGTTCTCAAAAGTGGGAGCTGAATTTTGTATACACAGGCAGAATGATGGAAACAATGAACAATGGGGACTCTAAAAGGAGGGAAGTAGAGAGGACAGTAGGGGGAGATGGGGATAAGGGCTGAAAATCTTTCTATTGGGTATTATGTTCACTATCTGAATGACAGGATCAACAGAAGACCACACCTCCACATCATGCAATATCCCCTTGTAATAAGCCTGCATGTATATGCCCTGAATCTAAAATAAAAGTGGAAATTTTTAAAACTTGTATATATTACTGTTTACATGTTATTTTGAAATATGTCTATAATGCCAAATGGCTAAATTGAGCAAATTAACATATTATGATCTCACATACTTATTTTTTGGTGCTGAAAATACTTCAGATCTATTCTCTTAACAGTTTTCAAAAAATTAAGTGTAGTCATCAGGTTAGATCCCTTGAACTTATTTCTGCTACCTGACTAAAATTTTATATTCTTGACCAACACTTTCCCAGCCCCTGGAACAACCATTGTACCCTCTGCTTTTATGAAGTCTACTGTTTTAGACTCCAAATTTAAGTGAGATCATGTAGTATACTTGTCTTTGTGTATGGCTTATTTCCCTTAATGTAATTGTCTCCAGGTTCATCTATGTTGTTGCAAATGACAGGATTTCCTTGTTTTTAAAGGCTGTATAGTATTCCCTTGTGTATACATACCACACTTACTTTGTCCATTCACCCACTGATGGACACTCAGATTGTTTCTCTATATTGGCTATTTAGAATAGTGTTGCAATGAACATGGGAGTCCAGATATCTCTTTAACATACTGATTTCATTTTTTTATATATAAATGATATTTTATGCAAAATTTTTGGAATGTGAAATAAAAGAAGGCAGAAGAGGGCAGGAGAAAAAAATTGATTCTTGCATTAGCAAATTACTGTTTTTTTTTTTTTCCAAGGGAGAGCAGATAGTCATATTTATATGTTTCACAGAGATTACATGACAGAAAAGGTGCTATGTGTACATTTATTCTTAATTTTGTTCAGTGTGCTTTGACCTGCCTGCTAATGTTTTAAGATGTGGTTTTCAACATTAAGCTTGTACGATTGCAGATGTTTGTCCCTGCTTTCTCTCACGTGGGTGACTCTCTGAGAAACAAAACCTACAAAAATCATTTATTTTTTCATTTTCATTCAATTATTTATTCAACAAATGTATTTGAATATGTACTAGTTGCAGTCAATGGGCTTTTAAATTTCCAGAACTATACTCCCCACATGGCAGCAGCCACTTTAACCACACTCCCCAGATCACTCTCTCCATTTTCCTATGAGATTGAGCATCAAGTGATTTGGTTTGAATGAGCCACAGTGAATACTGCTGCCTCCTTGCACAACTCTGCTTGCTAGCATATTGTTTTTCATTTTATAATTAGCTCATCTTCTGTCCTAAATTTAAAAATTACTTCAATATAAAGAAGCATGGTAACAAAACTATTTGCAAAGCCAACTACACTTATTTTTCATTGCTGTTATTTTGATATAGCATGTGTGTCTTCTGCACTGACACAAATCAGAAACTGCTGTTGAAAATGAAAGAGTGTAGAGAAACACACTGGGAGATCAGACAGTAGAGCCAGAGTAGCTGGAAATAATCATGATCCATTTACGGTTACCCCTATTCAACACGCTGAAATTTACAATTATTTAATTTTACCTTTAATCCATTTCAGCTCAAGGTAAAGAAAATAAATACTGAAGAGTTAAAATTATTTGTAGAAAAATACATAATAAAACAGTATTTATTAAGTAACTAAATAACTACAATGCAAATAACTGTGCTGTTTAGATGGATAAAAAAGAAACATCGTGTAATGTTTCTCAAATTTAAATGGGATAGATAAAACATGAAGCATTGAGTTACGTAGAACTCAATCATACATAACTTTATTCTACATAAATGTGAGCAAAAAAGAAAAAAATGTATGGAGGCTTTTAAAAAGGTAAAATTAAAGCAGTTCTTGTGGGAAGAAGATAAATTGGGAGTTGGCTCTTGAAAGAAGTGATGTATTTTAACACAAACAGGGGCAGTTAGGGCACCACTAAGGTAGTAATTAGCATCAAATGGTCAGTAGTCTATCAGCTCTTTTGGTTGGAGCAGAATCTTGGTTAAGAATTAGTGACAATAAGTGAATCAGAAAGTTTCGGAGTACTAACAAAATACCAGATTGACGCAAAGCATAATACTACCCTTGAATAGAAAAAACAGCATATAGGTGACAAAGTTGTCATCCTAGAGGAAGTTTACTCTTAAAGTTTCACCCACAAGGGCATCTTTAGAGGTGCTGATTTTCCATCTGGAGCAGCTATTGATTTGGGTACATTCCAGTCTTTTTCCCAACTCTCTCACTAGCGGTTATGAAGTGAGAGAGGCAACGGAAAAGACGCCTTAGCTATTTAAAAGCCGTAAGAAACTTCGATGCCTTATAAAGAAAGAATAATTATCTCACTTCATATTATCAACTGATTTTATTGAAATAGCCACTATTTGCATTAAAAGAGACCTTAAGGGATTTGTACAACAATTACAAATAGCAACTGTTTACCCTCAGCAACATTTTAGTGATAAGTCAAAATTCTCAGCTTTATAATAGAGTAATATCCACAGTTTGAAATGCCATAGAACTTGTAGACAGTCTGCTATATAACAAATACTCATTTTTCACTGTGAAGAAAATCATGGAATGTAACCATCGATATTATCAAACAGCAAAATTAAGTTATAGTCTCTACATTCTTAGCTGAGCTTACAGGTCAGATATTTTCAGCCAGTTACAGACTACATAAAGGTTATTACTGCTACTATAAAACAGAAAAATATACACCATGATAAAAACTACTAATTGAATTTCTGTACAGATGAACTGCATAAACCTTTGCCTTAGATGTTGGTCATCTTAATATTTTCCTTAAACTTAATGGTGGAGGCCCCATGCAGTGTATTTTATATAACTACTTTAACACTGTAGAACACATTACTATAAGCAAAAAAAAAATAGTATTAATAAATCAATCCTCAGCCATAAATATGTTTATGCTATGAGCTTATAAAATGTATACCACACTAAATTGAGTTAGGTGGTAATAAGGGCACAAGTTTGATATAAAACATCTTGGTGATAAATTATTTCATAATTTCACTATATTATAAAAATTCCCTGCTGCTGACATTCTGTCTTGTTATATCTGGCTATTTTGCCTTAATATGAGACAAACATGATTTAAAATAAAGTCTGAAGAATCATTACCTTTCTACAAATGACTGTTTCTTTAACAGTTGTGTTGGAGAAAGTGGATATTCTGACATACAGGTTGATATGAATCAACTAACCTCTTTGCATATTCTTGGCTATTCTTGCTTATTTCTTTTTTGATATGAACTTTTGAATCACCCTGTACAATTAAAGATACATTTATCCAAATTTTTATCGGGTCAACATTAAACTTAAAAATAAACTCAACTACAATGGAGATACTGATGATGTTAAAACTTTTCATCCAAAAAAAGACCCATAGTATGCCTTTCCATTTATTCTATATTCTGTCTTAGGTTGGGTTCCCCAGTAGACAAACACTGAGATGGAAATTTGCATACAGAAGGTGTATTGAGGATTGGTTATCTGAAAAAACATCCATGATGGAGTGAGAAAATCAGGACTGGGCTATGAAGAAGGCTGAACTGAGGGGCTGAACAGAAGCTTCACCCTCACTCATAGGGAACTCTGGAGCTGAAATAACTCATCGAAGATTTCCCAAATTGGAAAAAGGCCTCTGTACTCCTGCATTGACCAGTCATAGGATACAAGCTTCAATTCACCTAAAGGGGGTTACAACACTAGGTGAGTCATCTGCCCAAGGCTGAGGAGAATGATCAGGGAGGGACTCAGTTCCAGTTAGTCAACAGGCAACATGCCTGGCAGCGGGGAAAATAAATGCCTTACTCTTGCCAGAGGGCTGTGGTATGCACACCATGTCATTCACTACTGCTCATGTTTATGTTACTAAGATTCACTTGCTTCATGTAATAAGTGTACCCCACTTATTACAGTGAAAGAGAGGTAATCACCAAGTAAAAAAATTATATATGTAACCATCTTATATGGCACAAGTATATTTATATAAAAATATGTTATAATGATACTGTATCTTAAATATCATAACATGTTATAGTATAATAAAGAGTATAGTACATTCTATGATGAAAAATGTTGTGAAGAAAAATAAATCCAAGAAGGAATGGTGTGGTAGTGAAGGAACTCATCTAGCTGGGGTGGTCTAACTTATACAGAGAAATGTCAACTGAGATTTGAAGGAAGCAATAGAGTGAACCCTGCTCATACCTGGAGGAGAGTGGCACAGCAGCTAGAAGGGAGAGCACTTGGCCTCTGGAGGAGATGCAGAAAGGCCTGGTGCTAGGGAGCACAATGTGGCTAGGGGAGAACAGCACCAGACCCAGTCTGTGGGCTGGCCCCAGGTGGAGGCATGGCTGGAAGGCCCTTTTAGTCCCAGTGAAAGGACTAGGACGTGATCTCACTTCCGTTAAAAAAAAAAGTACAATTATTCCGCCTGATTTGTGGTGAATAGAAGCAGGGAGACCTGCTAAGCTGCTATTGTTACAGTCCTAAGGTGATAGTAAGTTGTACTAAAGTGATCAGAATTGACTTATAGTTTGCATTTGTGTCATAAAAGAGAGATGTCAATGATGACAGTCTAGATATTGACCTAGGAGACCAGAAGAACAAAACATTGAGAGAATACCCATGGCCTAGTCACAGGCATTTTCATGAAGAACTGTATCCCCATAGGGACTCCAAAACTCCCTAAATTGGACTTCAGACTCCAAGACACCCAATCAGAACCTAAGTAAAAGAAAAAAAAAAAGGCAGATGCATTGTGATGATTTTTGCTGATAGACTAATTTGTGAAAAGTCATGAGGAACCTCCTTGAGGCTTTTAAAAACTGTTTTTGGAAGAAGGTGCTAAGTTCCAGCAATCTAGTACATAGATTGATAAAAGGATAGATAGCTGAAAGGGAGAAAGGTTATACAGAAAGAGGCAGAGAGAAATTGTGTATGTGCATGTATATTATCCTAAAGAGTCTCAAGAGAACGTCAACGAAAATATTTAATTCAAGTCCCCATACACCTACTATGTACCCACAAAAAATTAAAAATTTAAAAATATTAGAAATAAAAATAATTTTAAAATGAAGACTGCCCAAAAAAGTGATGGTATCTGGTGTCTGAAAAATAGTTATTAGTTGGGATCCTAAGTCAAACGCCATTTTTAGCCATCAATCAAAAGATAAGGAGAATGAAAGGATGAATGAGAGGAGAATGAAAGAATGAAGGAAAGGAGAGGATATTCTCTAATGAAACACTTAAAAATGGAATTACCTACGGGTAAAAGCTTTATGACTATAGGAAACTATATTTCTTCACTAGTTGTAAGTTACAGTTTTAAACAGCTCAACACTATTTAAGACCATGTGTGTTTACTTTTTCTTTCCTTGGAGGAAACCACAACAAAACAAAATATTCCTTCTTCATAAAATAAATTCTAACCTTGAGAGTTTGTGATATTTTACAGAAGGCTATGAGAGTTGATTGACTGAAAATATACTATTCAGAGATTTTAAAGTCTCAAAAATTATTGTTCCTTTGGGAAAATTACCTCCTAAATGAACCACCATTTAAGAGGAAACGGAAAATGCCATTGTTAAAGTTCTAACAGACTCACTCCTCGAGACATGTGCTCAAGTGTTGTTCGCACATACTCAGCAGGCCCACTGTGGCCGTGTACCTGCCTTGTTTCCTCTCTTGGCATGTGCTTGAGCTATAAAGTCATCATTTAAAATTAAAAATCCTGGGTATGATTCTCATAATAGCTTCTTTGTTTCTAGGCTTACTGGGTGAGTAAAAATAGAATTTCAAACAATAAAAATAAAGCATAATATTGATTGCTTTGTATGCAAACCTTTTTTTAATTTTAAATAAAATCTACATGTTTTACAAGGGAAAGTCTCACAGACTTTGGAGAACTATGGGTAGAAGATCAATCAGAGACAAGGATATTTAAATGATAGCAAACCAATAGTGCGTAGGGTTTTTTGTTTTCTCAATGAGGAGTTATAAAGACAGGAGCAAAGAAAAAAAAAAAATTAAAGACCATGTCTTAAATTTTAAAATGAGACCATGGACTTTTACTCACACAATACTATTTCCTTTTGTTCCAGATATTCATTGCTGCATAACTAGCACCCCCAAATTTAGTGGGATTAAAACATAACCAACAAGCAGTTGGTTCTTCAATTTTCTACTTTGTGTCTGCTAGTACTGCCGTGTCTAAGATGACTTTGTTTCTTGTTCTTGTTTTTGTCTGTCTGTTTGTTTTTCTTGAGACAGGGTCTCACTCTGTTTCCCAGGCTGGAGTGTAGTGGGGCAATCATGACTCACTGCAGCCTCCACCTTCTGGGCTCTAGTGATCCTTGCACGTCAGCCTCCCAAATAGAAAGGACCACAGGCCAGCACCACCACATCTGGCTAATTTTTGTAGAGACAGGGTCTCATTATGCTGCCTAGGCTGGTCTTGAACTCATGGGCTCAAGCAATCCTCCTACCTCAGCCTCCCAAAGTGCAGAGATTATAGGCATGAGCCACTGCACCCAGCCCTAAGATGACTTCTTTATTCATCTAGGTTGGGTTGCTGGAACAGCTGGAACTGTGTGCACCTCTCTCCCCATGCCCTGTAGACATAACTAGCTTTGATCATCTTCACAGCAAAGCAGTCTCAGCATAGTAGTACTTGTTACAGAGAGGCTATTTTCTCCTAAGAACAATCATGCTAAGAACAGGCTAAGCCTTAGAAATTTTGGAATATCACTTCCACCATAGTATATTAGTCAATGAAATCATTAAAAACAGGCCAAATTCAAGTGAATCCCCATCTTGAAAGAAGAGTAAGATATACAAGCATATTTAATATACTATACCTCTCCTTACAGTATAATCTCATGTAATTTGGAAAGTTTTATAATATTCCTTTGTTAAAAAAAAAAAAGAAAAAAAAGGTGTGACATAATAAAATCAAAGGATTATCTTCCACTTTAAGGACTGTCTTACTTTGGTAGTCGATATTGAAATAAGAATAAAGATAATTATTGGCAAATTTGTCTAGTCAACAATATGTTTACTTCATGAGAAATATAAATATGAAATACAAAATGAAATATATAAACTTGGCATATTTTGTTACATACAGAAATGTAAAGATTTTTTTATAAAGTAATTGTGATCTCTCTCTACTTTCTATGATTTCCCTCATTTAAAACATGCTGGGCTTACATAGCAAAATGCTCTAAAATGTCTATTAAAATTTTATCCAAATGTTCTGTGATTAAAGTAGCATCTCAAATGTGTTCTAATTGAACCATATCTGTGAATTTTGCAATTTGGCTCCTATGAACCTTGACAACATGTAAAAGCTTGCATAGAAATTATGTTTATCGAACTTTTAGTCTGTGCTAGAAAATATTTTAAGCACTTATTATCTATTAATTCATTTAAATCTCCAATGGCTTCAGGAGGCAAATAGCAGTATTATTTCAATTTAGCAAATAAGATATCTAAAGCAAAGACCTTGCCCAAGCTCACAAGCCAACAAGAGGTAGAGCTGGGATTCAAATCTAGATAGCTAGCATTATTTAGTGTTTAATCACTATAATATACTGGATGAGCTGTTCGAGTATTCGCAAAAGTAACAGCGGAGTTAAAATTGCTTTATTTAATCCCTCTATTACTTATTTTCTGTATTTAAAATATCTGAGGAACAAATTTTTACTTTGTCACTGTGACTTAAAATCCTTCCAATCACAGACAGATAATACAAACTAGAGAAATAAAATATGGAATGCATTTTATATTAAGTGTCTTAGTATTAAAACACAGATTGTAACATATTTTGATCATCTGTAATTGGAGCCAACTGACTCAGATGTTGCACTGAAATCCTGCTGAGCATCACAGACATACTTGACCCAGATATTATTACTTAGATTTAATTTATCCAAACTATGGCTTTTATGGGGCTTAAAGCCCCATAAACAAGTGTGAATGATTGTAGGAACATATACTTTCTGTTGACATGCACAACAAAATGTGTGGGTCACTGTACAAAGCTGAAAGCAAAAGTTGACTTTTATTACCTCTGTACTAATAACAGTTACCATTAGTGGACCATGCATATAGAAGGACAATTATTAAATGGGTGACCTTTATAAAAAATTAAATCAAATTTAATTTTATCAAATTCTATCAGTTCTAGATAACAGAACATGGGCCAGATAGCGTAACTGTCAGCGTCGGTATGGGCCCTTAAGTAGGTACTAAAGTACATGTCATTTCTCCTTCTGAGAAAACAGAAGAAAAGTTGCAACAGAGTGAAAAACAGGAAAACCTCATCGAGATAGATATTCTGCCAGAGACAAAATGGGACATCAGATTTGTGTGATCACAGGTCATCAACTCAGTAAAGGTGAACAATTCTCAGACTTGGGAATTCTGAGACCAGCAAGCAGGTCCTCCAGCAGCATACTGTCTGTAGTCACTGGCCATAGGTAGTAAAGCAAGCATGAGGGTTTCCCAAGTCCAGACAGAGGCTCTCGTAATTGATTGCTCTAGAGCTATGTGCTTGATAGGGTGACAGCTGAGAGACGTCAGGTATAGTGACACCAAATTTAGTGGAAGCCTTAGAACAAGGTTATACTGTTTTAGAAGAAGCCTAATCTTAATCTTCTCTAACTAGCAATTTGAGCTTCTGGTGAGTTTTTTCCTTGGCAGGAAACCAGGTCCAAACATCTAGGACCTTTTCCTTCTGGCTTAAAGAACTTCTGGATAATATCACCCTTTAACAACTTCTTCTGACATAGGAATTCTCTTTTTTCTGTCTCTTGTGGCTTGAGCCATCTTGCTGTATGCCTTCTCCTGGGGCTCTAGAACTTTCTTATCCCAGTCTTAGCCTACTCATGGCTAAAGAGTAAATAGGAGTTGAAACTTGTCTATTACATATTCAGCTTATATTGGTCTCCTGGAAGCTGGAGACTCCTTTGGGAACACAAGTGGGTAGAATGCATATATTTCACTTTGTGCCTTTTATTTTAGGAGTTTAAAAAAAAATCCCTTACTTTTTATGCTGCCTCGTATTAGCCTCTCAAAGATAACTTAAACCATTTTCTTTGCCCTTTTATTGAAGCCAACGGGGCATTGCAAATTATCATTGTACTACTGAGTCAGTAATAGCCATAGAGTTTTTTAAAAGCATTATTAAAGGAACTAATCAGAATGCACATCCACTACTGCTCTCATTTGAATAATACAGCCATGTAATTTTTTAAACGGTATTAAAAATGCCCAGTTTAAATTACGGAATATAGTTCCATTTGTGAGTTTCTAACGTGGGTTTTTTTTCTTTTTTTGGCAGCAAGGGTTTGTTAACTTTTGTTTTTATAATGTTCCCAAAATAAATTACACAAGACAATAATAAATTCCAAATCAAGCTTTTAAATCTATGTGCTGATAAAACTGGCTTAAAATTTATATCTCAATGACTATAGTGTTCTATGAAATCTATCCAGAGTAGAGGAGACATAATCTCTCTTCTCTTTTACTCCAACAACGCCAAAATAGAGGATGGCAATAATAACATTTTTAAACTCTATTCAGATGAGTGACATTATGCTGTATGCTATAAATATCCAATCTTCCGAACAACCCTGAAATGAAGGTATGATTATTTGTGCTTTTCTCTGCTTTGTATTCATCTACTTATCATCTTTACATATATTGCAAATCCTCTATTCCGGTTGATAGTGAATGTTTTCAGCCTTCATCATGATAGGACCAGAATATAAATCTGCTAATCATGTCTAAGTTAACACCGGTTAGATAGAAATTCAATAAAAAGCTATTTGTAATGTTCAGTAATAACATAACGAGGCCTAAAACTCTGGGAGAGGGAAGAAAAGAAAGAAACATTTAGCCAAAGAATTATGAAAGCACAAGTACCTGGACATGAGGGGCTTGTGAAAAAGAGAAGTCTATCTAGATGAATCAGCTTTTTTATGGATGGTGATAGTGTTAACAGAAATCGTGTCAAGAGAAGATGATGGTAAAATCTCTCTAGACATGTTGGTTTAACATTCTAGTGAAACATACAGGTGGAAATGCCTGTTTTGGGGTGTAGAGGGGTGAAGTGAAAGCACTGTGAGACCCCTAAAGGAGGATCAGGGAAGAAAAAAGGGAAGAACAAAAAAGAGGGAGGAGAGGGCAGATGTGGAGGAAAGGAAAGTATACGTCTCCTACTTTATAATGAACAAGTAAAAGTTTTTTCACCTTTTCTGTACCGTCATAGAATTTGCCGTTCAAAAGGAAAAAAGTGACGTGGCTTTATACCACCAAATAGGATGGTCTTTTCAACAAATCAAGCAAACAAAAGTTGTCTCTGACAACCACAGTCAAGAGAAGCAGAGGTCACTACCCATCACTAACTTTAATTACTTCTAGGAGAGCCTAACAAGAAAAAAAGAAGAAAGGAAGAGAGAGGGAGAGAAAGGAAGGAAGTTAGATACTTGGCAGATTAGATTTGTTGATTGTTGAAAAGTAACAATAGGGCTTAGAAGAAAGCACATCATTTGCATACTTTTTCTGATATGTATATCTACATTTTTAGTACATTAAATTTTATTTTCTTATGTTTTCTACTAACATTCATTATGATACTAAAATGGGCAAGCCTACTTGATTACAATCAAAAATCTTTTTTCTCAGTGTTTGAAATAGTTTCCTGTTCCTTTTTCAACTAAAATCTATTTATATAGATTTATTTATTTATATAACCCTTCACTTATACAATACTTGTAAGGTAAGGTCCCTTGATTGCTGCCTGGAAGTTTCCCACACAAGAGTATAAATATATGCTTCTGCTTAAAAGAGAAGCAGCCCCGTCTTCACCTTAGCCTTCATTTCTCTTAAGAAATTCCATCAGGGATATCCTTGGAATCAGAAATTTTACCAGAACAGTATTGTACTTTCCCATTTAAAAAAAAGAAAAGATTTTTATTGCTTTCTTTTAATTACCAGCTTCTGGAACCATTTTGAACATCCCTCTGAAATTTTAAAAATTTGAGATTGTTGAACAACTATGAACATTCACCAAGCAGTCATTTGACCCCTTTGCACATTCCTAAGCACAATGATAAAGATCGCTCAATCCAATTCTGTAATTCCTCGTTTCAGTTTTCAGATGTAAGTTTAAGACTGATTACATAGTCACTGAAATGAAGTAAAGGCCAAACGAATTATGCAAAAAACTCAGACCTCAAATACAGGTATTTCAGGTAAAAGTGACAGAGGTCTTTCATTCTAAGAAGGTTCTACAGGTATTGATCGACTTACGACCTATGCAACTTACGATCATTCGACTTTACGACCACAATCGCTAGCCACGACTGCTCCGCGTCTGGCAGCCTAAACGTTGCCCAACTGGGTGTATGACAGTGCGGACCAGCTTCCAGCAGCACTACCATTCCGTGTGCACCATTTCAACTGTTATCCCAGACTCGGTACAACAATTTGTGTTTTGTGTCTTGGATATTTTTCATCAAACCCCTCCCAATAAACTTCTTATACATTTTGAAGCAATGGACCCAAACATCGAACGATTTGCAAGGATTGAACGGATGGCGCACGATGTGTTTCGTCCGTATAGTGAAATTTATGAAGAAAAAAAGAAACATACAATTCAGACAAAGCTCACCATGTTTATGAAAAAACCAACTCCAGTAACCCCAACTACTGCCTCCGATGACGACATCAACAATCCGCAGCACCAGTGGCCAATAAAATGTTTCGTACACGTTTATATATTTTGATATGTTTTGCAATTGGGAAAATGTTTCCTATGGTATTTTTTACACCTGTATTTTGTATTTTTGTATGCACCTGTATTTTGTAATTTTGTATGTTTTGCAAATATTAAACCAGTTGTACTGGTAATGCAGTGTTTACTTAAACCTGACGAATGGAAAAATAAGAAACAAAATGGTGTAGAGATGATACAAATGGCATAAAAGGAACAAAGAAAATTATGATATACAGCAATAATGAAAGAAAATTATGATAAAATATGACTTAAAGATTTTTATAACATCATTTCACAGTACTGTACATATAGCCTACTCAACTTACGACCAAATCGTCTTACAACCGTTCTGTCAGAACCAATCGTGGCCGTAAGTTGAGCACTAGCTGTATGTCATTTTGTGTAAGTGCCCTAGGAATACTTTTGACTTTTCTGCATACCACCCAGGTAACTATCTCATTGGTGGGCTCATTCAGGTAGCCAGTTGCTTTCCTTAAATAGAAATTACATGCACACACAAACACATACACACACACACACACACACATAAGAGAAGAACAGAAAGATACTATATTTTTCTTTCCTTCTCCAAAAAAGTTATTTTTCCTGCATAGGCAGCCTGGAATAGTAGACAATGCATCTGTAATGACATAATAAAAAACCTGAATATTAGTCCCTGCTTTGCCATATAAACAGTTTGTCATTGTTCATTCATTCAACAAATATGTGTTTATCATCTGTTATACTAAAGAGGTTGTGTTAAGTGCTAGAGGCAGGAAGCTGCAAAGGCAATTCCTACCTTTAGGAAATGCAGTTAGGTGCTATTCCCTGTGTTGAATGTTATAGTAGAGATATACATACAATGCCATAGTAATGCAATAAAACACCTAAAACACTCTCCCTGAAGAAGAGGCATCATTTTGGCTGAAATTTGGAAAGGAAGCAGAGTCCTCAAAGTCTTCACTTTCAACATCTATAAAATGAGAAATATGGATTTCCCCTACATCTGCTGCAAGTGGGTTATTTTGCAAAACACCTAAGTAAAGGCACCTAGACCAATGCCTAGTACAAAATCAGTGTTCTAGTAATTCTTTCTTTTTGCTATCCTGGCTTAGAAGCCTCAATGCTTAGCTTACATGTTTTTCTTTATTCATAGCTTTCTTCCCATCTGACATGGACTTTGGTAAATCCAACAGAAGAATCTAAGTTTTCCTGTTTACTTATTTAATTTTTTGCCTTGAGTTTTTCTAATTGGCATGTATACCTCCTTTCAAAATTTCTCTCAGCCCAACAATCGGTTGCTATAGGACCAAGCCTGTGCAGTATGCTTCTCTTGCTGTTTAGCACAATACCCATCCAGAGCAGGAACTTGATTAGTGCTCATGAAAGAAGGAAAGGAGAAGCAGGCATGCAGCTTGTTCCTAAGGAATTAGATTGAATTGGATCAACAAGTAGGCTGGAAGTAAACACAAAACAATAACAACAAATGTTCCAAAGCTAAAAATATTTTATGACCAGCAAATAGTAACAGCCTGAAAAATTATCTCTTTATAGCCATTTTTGCTAGGATTGGGATCTTTAAAAGCCACGCTTATTGGCATGCAGGTTTATAATTGTGTTCTAAGCCTTATAATGCCCTGCCATTTTTACCTCGAGGGATTTATGTCTGATTCTTGTTCCATTAGTAAGTGTCCGTAGGACAGAATGACAGAGACATTCATGTTTTGCCAGCACATGATGATGATGAGATTATTATTTTCACAATTGGTGATGGGGATGGTTGTTTGAACCTCATCATGTCTAACAGAGGAAAAAAATAAAGAAATTAATATTTGAAAACAGTGTATTGTGTTTAGCATCATTATTGCCACTTTTATGGCAAGTGCTTTGACATTTAAGTGAGTTCCCATTTGTAATATTGCCACCATAATCTCCTCATTTTGTAATTGCTTTCAGATACCTATAAGGTTTAATTGCTGATATTACTCTTCAACAAAAAAAAAGGACTCATGTATTAGATTTATGGAAAATTACCCTGGGGATTTTAGATTGTTATTTTAATGTTGGCAGAGCTCAATACAGCATAGGTCCTATTGTCAGTTGCAGTAGCCTGCATAAGTTATGTGGATTTCTTGGGCTATACAGCTATAGGGGTCAGTTGTGCTATGGGGGTAGCAACTCCCATCTTGGGGTTGTAGAATAAATGTATAATAAGGTATTCTGGAGTGAGCAGCTTATCTGGCTGCTCCTCAGAGACCCTCTGACTCTGGAACGGATACAGGATGTCTGCCCTAACACACTTGCTTTCTTCTTCCCAAGCCCTGACAGAGAGCACCACTCAAGTGTGGGATTTTCACTAGTTGGTGTGATGTCAGCCAGCTGGGGAATACATCTAAGAGGGCAGCATACTGAGACACTGCTGCCTGACAGCTTTGTTTTCACGTGATGGATTGATCAGGGGATCAACAAGGCAGAGATCAGACATGGTCTAAACATCCAGCTGTAGGATTTGGTGTTTAGGAAGAGCAGAAATTGCTTCTGCTTGGCCCGTAGATTGGAACCCACTATAGAGATGGGTTATTTTTTGTTTTTTCCATTTTATGAACATTCTTTAATTAACATTATAATAGCTTCTGAGTAGCCTTGCCAAGCTTAGATCTTTTTTCCAACTGAAATCATTCTGCTTCACCTTCTGTACCAAAAGCAAAGAAATATTTCCAAACCTCCACAATGCAATTCAGTCCTCCTGGAGATGTCTTATTCATCTTTTGAATCTATCAATATTTTCCATGTCTAATAGGAGCATTACTCTAACTTACAGAAATCTGAGTTAGTTGGTACTGTTTCTTCAGACCACGAAACGTGAGTTCTGAGGACACCAAAAAGTAAGGTGCTGAAGGCAGAAATCTGAATAGGTCAATTTCCCTTCCTTTCATGATTATGCAGAGTCCTATAGAAAGAATTTTTCCTTGCAGTCTGGCTTCCCTCTATATGACAATCTGTCTACCAAATTCTGGATATAGGAATATTATGAATCATACAAGTTATGTAAATACATCTTTGCACCAAATGTTGAAAAAACTAGATTTAACAAACAAATAGGAGAGGTATATGATATGATTAAGCAAAAGAAAGTTCCTAAGTAAGTAAAAATCAAGTAATTTTTGTTTAAAACAGAATAACCTAGGCTACTGGGGAGCCTATACCATGATGAGTTTCAGTAAATCTAACTCCACATTCATTTACCTAATGTGTGCATTTTGTTGATTTCATCAAAAGCAATCTAGCAAGACAATAGGAGAAATAAGGTTGCCTATTAGCAGTTACTTATCTAACAATCTGGGATTTTAAAAAGTTATTCCTGCTTCTCAGTTAATACACTAAGAATTTCAAGTATAATCACTTTGATAATCCAGTCAATAATTTACACATAGATAACAGCACAAAAAAAAATCTGCAACTACCCATTGAGATAAGAAATCTTCACATTACAATAAATAACCAAGAAAAAACCCTGCAGCTTTCTGCTGCCAGTTTATAGGAAGTTTCTGTTGAGGTTCTGAGGCCCTCAGACTACTATCTCCTCTGTCTGTCCATTTCTATAGCAGCTTTGTTATGTTTTATGATGACAGTCTCACCCCCTTGAGACCAGCCATAAGAAAGGTACAATAGCAGCATTATTTGTATTGTTTGGTTTTGTATGAGATGCACATTGGGAAACCACTACTTCATGGAATAGCATTTGCAGGAGGTCTCCAGGGGGCAGCTCTTACCAATCTCGCTGGCTCAACCCAAGGCTGAATGACAATAAAGAATGGGAAAAATTAAAAGAAAAGGTACTTTAATTGAACCTGTATTTGTGGAAATGTGATACAGACCTAGAAAACACCTTCCTTAGTTCCTGGAATGAGAAAGACGGCTCCTCCAGGGAACTTGTACAATGACAGCTGAATCTTTGCTGGCTAAAACAAATGCCCCCCATTAGCTAAAGATATACTTCAAAAATACTTCTCTGAGAAAATGCTTATTCTCCCGTTGACAGATAAAATAGAATAAGATAAAATAAAACAGATAAGGCCAAAAACAAGAGACGGCAAACTTTCTCAGTCAAGGGCTTTGCGGGGCATATGGTCTCTGTGGCAACTACTCAGCACTGCCATTATAGTGTGAAAGGAGTCATGGAAAATAACATAAGCAAATGTGCGTCGCTGTGTCCCAATAAAACCTTGTTTATAAAAGGAAGCTGAGTTTGGCCCAGGGAGCTGTATGCTGATCACTGATCTAAAATATTTTGCAGTCTAGCTATTTACGATAAAGTTGGAGAAAAGTCTGGAATAATGAAGTAGTTATACAACATGTCTAAAATTCAGAGCTTTTGACATTGAGTTCTCTTGTTCTACAGTGCCATTGTCACAATGCTCTCATGCCAAACCCTTCCTGCAATGCTGAGATGTTAATATGGAACACCTGAGAGGGCTGGCACTTCAACATCCTTATTCCTCCAGAATAACACCAGGAAAGTCATCTTCTCCCCAGACAGATTCTCCACAGAATGCCTTGCAGCTGAGGTGTGGTGGAAAGAATATTGTATTTGGAATAAAAAAATTTTGATTTTGCACCATCATGGTCTCATTCACAAGCTATGAGTACTTGGGCAAGACAGGCTGTTCATGGCTTTTATTTTTCTTACGTCTAAGAGCCAATATTTAACTCCATAGGAGACTTGTTAAGCTCAAGTGAGAAAATTTGCCTAAATATCCTTTAGTGATGACAAAGGACTAAACAAATATGAGCTACATCCTTATATCGATTAAATACGTAGACAAGTGAATGTTAAACTGTGATGGATGAATTACATGGTGGGCTGTGATCAGCAAGCACACAGGTTCCATGCGTGCCTAAGCCAGTTGATTTTACTGCACTTCCAGGCCTCCAAATTATATCTCCTAGCCTTGACAAGCATACTTGTAAATATATTACAAAAACTGTAATAAATTGCATGTACATCAAATCATGAGAGTATCAGGACAGGATCCAAATTGTTTAAAAATCTACTAACATGACAGACTCTCTTGGGTTAAAGCATAAGCAGCTTTTTCATATTCGAAAGAATGACTGTCACTGTGTCTCAATTTGGAATGCAACACAAACTTATCTTAAATTCAAAAACCACCCATTGAACCAGATTATGTGGGAAATTTCCTGGGGTCGGGTTGATAAGAAATTCCCTAAGGTTTCTGGCTCCTGAAAGACTCATAACCACTGGCTTCTCTAAAAGCAAGTGCAATCCAGGGCATGGATCTCTTCCATAAGAGGTACTCTATGAGAACACTGTGAAGGAGTCAAAAAAAATCACCGCATCGCTAAATAATCTGTTTTGGCTTGTCTTCGGTGGTGCACAGTATTTTAGCACCATTCTGGAGTCTATCAATTTGTTTGGTATAATACAAAACCTTCCTTAGAGCTACTCCACTTCTATCACTTACTTCAGTTCTAAAACTCCGAAAAGACATACAATCTACGTTAATTTTAAAAAAATTATTTGAAGAAATATTTTGTCTATGGCTTCCAAACGTATCTATGAGCTCCAAAGAAATCTTTTGACCAAAACATTATGATGGCTCATTGTAATTCTGAGAGCCAGTCGACTACTAGCTCAGACTCAATCAGTATTCATTTAGAGGCATACTCTACCTGTAAAACCTTGTTGATGGTGAAGCACTGGTTAGGAGAAAGGAGGGAGGGAAGGCTGAAGCAGAAAAGGTGCAGAAGACATTCCACATTCACCCAAGTGCAGCAAGGTTTGTAAGACAGAACACAAATTATGGGAACCATATAAAACCACACCTAGTCCAGTCAAAAGAACACAAACTGGGATTACAGAAACCTGGTCTATCCCAAATATATTGCTAAGGTCCTGGGTGCTTTTGTAAATCTCCATTGACTCACCTTTACTAGAGAGCTTAGTCCACATGCCAATCCTGTTTTTACTGTTTTATGGATTCATGATTCTATGGATTTTAATAGCACAGATTACAGAAAGTTCATTGGGGAGATTTACCTCTGCATATTATGACGTGCTAAAACCAAATACTTAGGCCTTCTCACCAGGGTTCTGTCTTATAAGTTAGTTTCTTCTTTAACACAGGCCTGTAGCTATGTGAGGACTCCACAATGAACACATGAATACTCAGACTGGATTTATTGAGAGCTGCTTTTCCTAGGGCTTCATTCATTCCAGAGAAAAGACGACTGCTTCTCCGTGCCTGAAACTATGTCCCCACTTTTCCCATTCTAGTAGTCAGCTCTAGTAAAATGTTTGTGTTTCTGACTGTGCTTCGGGTTAGCACACAAAATACACAAAATGTGGGTGTAGGAAACAAAAATCATGAAGTTGGTAAAGTGATCCATGACAGACATTGTATTTATATTTAGAACTAGATTTTATATCTCAAAAATAACAGATTAAACAGATCTAATGCTTCCTTATATCAATAAATAGACAATATAAGATTTATGCTATTTTTCACATAACCTAAGAACTTTGAAACTAGAGTAAAATCACTATCAAACAACAATGTATAAGGGCAGTGGTTTTCAACTCTGGTAGTAGAATAAAATTATGTTTTCATTGAGAGATTATCCCCCAGGCCTGAAAGATGGTGGGACGAATAGCTCTTCCCTTCTCAGGCCTAGTCCCAAGGCACAAGGCCACATGTGTCGGCAGCATGAGTCAACAAGATAGTAAAAGCAGGAAGACAGGTACCCCTGAAGATACATGGGGGTGGGGGGGCGGGGACCACATAGCAGTTACATCAGATTGGGATACTTCCTGTTGACAGGAAACTATAAAACCGCTGCCCAGACCTCACTTGGGGCTGACGCCATTTTAGGTCACAGCCCGTCTGCACCGTGGTGCTCATCAAAGCAGCAGGTTGCTCTGCATCTCATTGCGTTTGGTGGCGCGCTCTTGGTTCAAACCAATGATAGAGACTTGCATTAATATTTTTAAATGACCAGGGTCCTACGTGCACACGAATGTTCATTGCAGCACTATTTACAATAGCAAAGACCTGGAACCAACCCAAATGCCCATCGATGATAGACTGGACAGGGAAAATGTGGCACATATACACCATGGAATATTATGCAGCCGTCAAAAACGATGAGTTTGTGTCCTTTGTAGGGACATGGATGAGCCTGGAAACCATCATTCTCAGCAAACTGACAGAAGAGCAGAAGATCAAACACCGCATGTTCTCACTCATAGGCGGGTGTTGAACAATGAGAACACATGGACACAGGGAGGGGAGTATCACACACTGGGGTCAGTTGGGGGGCAAGAGGGGAGGGATGGTGGGGGGTGGAGAGTTGGGGAGAGATAGCAGGGGGAGAGATGCCAGATGTAGGTGATGGGGAGGAAGGCAGCAAATCACACTGCCACATGTGTACCTATGCAACAACCTCGCATGTTCTTCACGTGTACCCCAAAACCTAAAATGCAATAAAATAAATGGAAAAAAAAATGACCAGGGTCCTGCCCCAAACAATTAGATGAAGAGGTTTGAGTATGGGGTTGCGCTCCAGAGAGCAGTATTTACATACACCAAAATAAAAATAGTCCACGTGGAATTTGGCTGCTCCACTGCCCTAACATTGTTCTGAAAGCAGATGTAAGAAAAACATTTGCAAACACTTCACTTTTCCAGCAAAAGTGTTCATTCCTTCATTAGCACATATTCCAATAAGGGAATGCCCTGGACTTCATTTTTCAAGTTTTTGTTGAATTATGAGAAGCGTGGAAAGACAAGTCCAGTAGTTAGGATCCGTTTGGAATCTTGCCTGAAAAAAGGCAGTCATGGAAGCCGCTCCAGGTGGCCTCTGAGACCTGTGGAGATTTTTTTCATTTCTAACTAACTTATGTTTTACCATCTGTAAAAAGAAAGCAATATTTGCCTTTGACCACCCCAGAAGAATGATCTGAGCGAAAATGTAATTAAAAATGAGAGTTCCTAGGAGTGCTCTTTGTAAGAAAAGTATGATGTAAAATTAAGATATTATGGTAGTTACTGCGGTTGTCACTACTGCTGTTACTTGACTATTGTACTACAATATCCCTGTCACTTTGTTAACCATCTTCTTGGGACCAAAAGTGACAGGTGTAAAATGATTTTTTTTTATGTCATACTTGCTTTGTCTTCTAAAGAAAAGTCTATGAGAACCTCAGAATGGGGCAAATATGCAGTATTCTTCTCAGGGAGATCCCTCTAGCCCCGGATCTACTACACACTCTCATTCTTTCAGTTTCCCTACTCCTTGAATTATCATGTCTTTTTATTCATATACAATGTAAAGCTTCAGATGATTTGAATAGTGCTATAAACCAGGAAAGGTGCTCTCTCTAGAACATTAAATGGTGACTGCCTCTCTTGAATCCAACTTTCTCGAATATCACAACTCTTTCTATCCTGTTTCTAGAGAAAAAGATCCATTTTCATATCTGTCTCTTGCAGAGACGTAATATGTGCATGGAAGTAAACCTTGTTATGTGCCACTGAAGGATTCAGTATCTGAAGTCTGGGGATCTTTTTCTTTATGTCTACAATGAGAGAAATTGGGCTAGCCGAGGCCTACGGTGCTTCTACTGCAAAAATGCTGTGGGTATAGAATTATGACCAAAAATCCCAATAGGATGTTTTTAACGGAACTATGTGACTCTAAAATTCAGTTTAAAGAACAACCTAAATATTCTTGGCTAAAATACCAAAAAAAAAAATCTTTAATTAATGGTGTGAATGGGTGAATAGGGGCTTCGCCTGCCAAATATCAAGATGTATGGTAAAGTTGTAATTAAGGCAGTGTCACACGGGTCCAAAATATATAGTCATACAATAGAATAGAACAGTAAATACAAAAAGAAATTAATGTTTGTAAAAGAATCAGTGAGAAAGGGATGAAAATAAAAATTACTATTGTGACCAGAATGTTCACCCATTTGTAGTTAAGTATTCAGTGTCTACAGAATATGTTTATATTCTTTACATTAAATTGGTGGCTGGCCATGTTCCTTAATTCATTATTATTTTTGAATAGTTTTTAAACTGATTATCTTTCAGTTTCCAAGTTAACAAAATTATTACTTATAGCTGGTATGGTTATTTCCTTTTATCTGAATATACTTAGCATTAATTTTGATATTACTATGTATTGATTAGAACTTCCTCTTTGTGATGGATGATGACAGTAATGAGAGATATCCTTCTGTCTTTTTTACTAAGTAGACATTGGCGGTTGCTTTTAAACACATATTCTTTACTGGAATGAGGGTTCCCTATCTCTAGTGCACTGAAAGATTTTTTTTTTAATTTTCGAATCGCGAGTATAAGTTACATTTATAAATGCCTTTAAATCATCTATCAGAAGGTTTTCACAATTTTCTCATGATCATGTGGTGTGATGAAAAAGGGTTATAGATTGTAATCTTAAATTTCTAGGTTAAATTTTATCTGGTACAGTTTTCATTTTAAAAATCAGAATTTAATAATACTGTGTTTAATATTTGTGCATCTATAGTCATAAGTAAAATTGATCTACTTTTGGTATTATTCAGGTATTTGTCTAAATATTAAAAATATACATTTGTAAACTGGACCTGTGGCTATCACCTAGCTGAATAGGTGTCTTAGTCCATTTACTGTCATTCTAAAGGCATATCTGAGGCTGGGCAACTTATAAAGAAAAGAAGTTTATTGGCTTATGGTTCTGAAAACTGTATAAGAAGTATGGTGTCAGCATCTGCTCAGCTTCTGGTGAGGCCTCAGTCTACTTCCACTCATATTGGAAGGAGAAACTAGTGCCTGCAGAAACCACAGGGCAAGAGAGAGCGTAGCAGGGGAGGTGCCAGGTTCTTTTTAACCAGCTCTCACAGGAACTAATAAAGTGAGAAGTCACTCACCCCCAAGGGAAGGCATTAATCTATGCAGGAGAGTTCCACTACCATGACTCAAACACCTCACATTAGGTACTGCCTCCAAAACGGGATCAAATTTCAACATGAGGTTTGGAGGGATCAAACATCCAAGCTACAGCAATAGGCAAACAAATAGGACAAACTACATTACCCAAATCCACTTTAGGAGGAATCCAGCTGTTAGACCTAATGAATGCAATTAATAGATGCAAATTTTAGTCTTCTATATACAGGTTAAAATAACTCTGAGAAATTAGTTGTTTGCAAACCAATTTATGTATTACAGCAAACCAATTTATGTATCTGTAAATGAAAACTTTAAGTTATTCAGTTTATCACCTATATGCATAACACATATATGAAAGAAAAACTAGATTGATTTTCTTTTTCATTAATTACAGTACTGACAATATTTGGGGTTCAAGAAAAAATTCTAACCACAACAAATTTTGGTAAAAGCTGGCACTATATAAGAGAAAAATTTCTGCATAATAGGAAAAGACAGACATACAGACCAGTGGAGTAGAACAGAAAGCCCAGAAATAAACTCTTACATATATAACTAAATGATTTTTGACAAGAATGCTAAATGTTCCATCCGAAAAGTGTAGTTCTTTTCAACAAATGATGTTAGTAAAACTGGATATTCACACGCAAAAGAATGAGGTTGGACCCTTACCTTACTCCATATACAAAAATCAATTCAAAATGGATTCAAGACATGTAAAGAAATGTAAGAGTTAAAACTATAAAACCATTAGAAGAAAACACAGTATAAAAACTTCATGACATTGGATTTGGTGATGATCTTAGATATGATACCAAAAGGCAGGAAAAGAAAACAGAGTAAATTGCATTTCATCAAAGTCTAAAAACGTCTGTGCATCTACCAACATCTATCTTTCTGTAGACACTATCAATAGAGTATAAAAGGCAACGTATGGACTAAAATATTTGCAAATTATATATCTGATAAGGATTTAATATCCAGAATATATAAACAACTCATAGAACTCAACAATAACTCAATTTTAAAAAGCAGCTAAAGGACTTGAATAGACATTTCTCAAAAGGAGATATACAGTTGGCCACTAAGAACATAAAAAGATGTTTAATATCACTAATTATTAAGGAAATGTAAATCAAAACCACAGTAAGCTATCCCTTCACATTCATTAAGATGACTATTTTTTTTTTTTAATTAGAAAATATAAGTGGCAAGGACGTGGAGAAATGACTACCCTAAAGCATTGTTTGTGGGAGTATAAAATGGTGTAACTATCACAGAACACAGTATCGTGGTTCTATGTTTAAAAAACTAAGCACGGAATTACCACATGACACAGCTATTTCATTTCTGGGTATGCACCCAAATGAACTAAAATCTGAATCAAACATATTTGTGCACCAGTGTTCGTAGCAGCACTGTTCATAATACTGAAAAGCTGGAAACATCCCAACATCCATTGATCAATGAATAGATAAACCAATATGGTATATAGAGACGATAGAATCTTATACATCCTTAAAAAGAATAACATTCTGACATATGTTATAATATGGATAAGCCTTAAAGACATTATGCTAAGTGAAATAATCCAGACACAAAAGGACAAATTTTGTATGGTTCCATTTACATGAGGTACCTAAATTAGTCAAAATCATAGAAACAGACAATAGAATGGTAGTTGCCAGGGGCTGGAGGGAGAGAAGAATGGTTACAGAGTTTCAGTTTGGAAAGATGAAAAATTTTTGGAGATGGATGGTGGTGATTCTTGCACAACAATGTCAATGTGTATAACACCTCTAATCTTTACACTTAAAAATTGTTAAAATTGTAAATTTTAAGTTATGTATATTTTACCACAATTAAAAGATACTAAACTACTTGAGGTCAAGATTTATGGGTTTCTCTTCATATGTAAGAAGTTGGCCACACACCGGGGCCTCCAGAATTACATGGACCACATTTAAAACCCAGCTTTTTCATTCCTGGCTATTTGACTATTGCTAACCTTTAAAGATTATTATTTGCTTATCTATAAAATGACAGTTATAATAATACCTACCTGTGACTTGACATGAAGAATAAATGCATAATGGACTTAAAAATGTTTCGTATAATGCTGACAAATAATAGTTATCAAAGAATTAACCACTATTACTCCTATCTTAGAAAATTGGACACAGTGCTCACTTCTGAGGCCACCTGTATGTCTGGACATGACCTTAGCCTTGATTCTGTCTATAAAGTGGGAACTATGCAGCTTGCATCACAGAGTTGCTGTGATGATTTAATAAGATTATGAGAAAGTACTTGTAAATCATAGGACTATATAGAAATAAGTTATTTCACATCAGAGAATAACAAAATACATTAGAAAGTAAAGCAAAAAAATGGAAAGAAAGGAAGAAAGAAAGAAAGAAAGAAAGAAAAAGAGAAAGAAATAAGGAAGAATGTACTTGCCACAAGAACAATTTTCAATGCTGATTTTACATGTAAAAACATTTCAAAAGAAGATATTCAGAAACCTCCAAAACTGGAATGAAAATATCCAGGTTTCTCAGATATAAAAAGACTGATCACACACAAAAAGGAATATTTTATAGTGGTATTCAAATACATCATAAATAACCCAAATACCTATCATTCTAGATCTATTGCTTATTCCACACTTTATGACCAAAGAAAAAACTACCCTCCACATAGGTTCTGGTCTCAGCGCATACTCAGCCTCGATGGGATTTCCTTAAGAGTCAAAACCCCCACAGTTGTGTGAAGCCAGAAGCTCCGCGATCTTCTGAGGGCGTCTATCTGGTTTTCTAAGGAGCATTTTAGAGGTTTTACTTTACCTGGAGAAAGCATGGGCGGAAGCTATCTGCAAGAGCACTTCTTCTCTTGGACAGCAGAGGGCACTCCAACTCCACGAGAGGCGGACCATCTCAGCCCACCCTCCCCCCCGCCCCGCCACTCCCCCCCGCCCCCAGCCGGCTGTACCTTCCTGGCCTTGTTGTCAAGACGTGAACCCAGACGAGCAGAGCTCCGTTTTCACAAAATATTGCACCGAAAACCTATTACTATTCCCTGGGAATTATTGGCACATTCAAAAGAAGTAAATGGAGCCGTGGCAAAGGGAAAGGGTGGAGTCCCACCATACTGCAGGCTGCCTTAGGCCTGACAGTTCCTCTCACGCCTGTTACATTCTAAAGAGAGTTAAAACATGTCTGTGGCAGAAATTGTGAAGGATTAATGAATACCTCCCAGAGCCCGTAACTCCAAAGCAGAGTTACTGAGGAATATTGAGTTACAGCCACACAGCATCGAACTGGCACTGGGCTGAATTGTCCCGCCGTCTTAAGAAAAGTCCCACAAGCGGAGGAAATAGGATGGGAGGACCCTTGTCTAGCACGCTGTCAGGAAAGGTTTAGGAAACACAAGACAAAACAGTGACTCTACCAGCCTGACCAAAATAAAGTCATCGCACTTTAAATGTGAATGTGCCTAGACATTTCTGAGGCTAACTCATATTGTGCAAACGATGCTGCGTGACACTGAAAGAATTACAAAACGTTCTCTAAATATAACAAAGAGAAAAAAAAACTTTTTTTTTTTTTTAAGACAGAGTCTTGTTCTGTCACCCAGGCTGGAGTGCAATGACGCGATCCTGGCTCACTGAAACCTACACCTCCCGGGTTCAAGCAATTCTCCTTCTTCAGCCCCCAGAGTAGTTGGGATTACAAACGTGCGCCAGCACACCTGTCTAATTTTTGTATTTTTAATAGAGTTGGTATTTCACCATGTTGTCTAGACTGATCTTGAACTCCTGACCTTAGGTGATCCATCCACCTCAGCCTCCCAAAGTGCTGGGATTACAGGCATAAGCAACCGCGCCTGGCCTCAAGAAAAAACTTTCATAAGGTCTGACCTTTTCTTCTTGATGTCATTATTCAGGTAGTTATTCAAATGGCTCTAATTAAGGAAAAAGCCCAGATAAACCTTTTTTTTTTTTTTTATGGCTTAGGAGTCCAGGTAATTCTCTGTAATGTCATCCAAGGAAGACTTCTTTTCCTGTTTTCTCTTCTCCCTGACTGCTTCCTTTCCTCATCCTCCTTTTGTCATTTTATCCCTTTCAGTCAACATAACATGCATTCTTTCCAGATCAGCCAAGCATCACAAGGAAATAACCATTCATCGGGTGCTGTGGCTCATGCCTGTAATCCCAGCTCTTTGGGAGGCCGAGGCAGGTGGATCGCCTGAGGTCAGGAGTTTGAGACCAGCCTAGCCAACATGGTGAAATCCCCATCTTTACTAAAAATACAAAAAATTAGCGGAGCATGGTGGCAGTCACCTGTAATCCCAGCTAGTTGGGAGGCTGAGGCAGGAGAATGGCTTGAACCCGGGAGGCAGAGGTTGCAGTGAACTGAGATAGCACCATTGCACTCCAGCCTGGGCAACAAGAGCAAAACTCCATTTCAAAAAAAAAGACAACCATTCAAATATGAATCTATATTAACTTAATCTGTCGTAAAGTCACCTTGCCTTTGTGGTTTTGGCAAAATTCTGGTAAAATTTCTAATGAAGGAAACTCATTATAATGTCCTTCAGGCAAATTTAACAAGCTTCAGAAAATGAGGTGTATATAGAATATATAATAGATTCTTAGCTCATTCTAGGCACTGTACTTGGTGTCTTGGTAGTAGTTGTTAGGCCCTTTTATGGGCCTTAAGATGGTAGAGAATCAAGTTCAAATTCTGTCTCTGGTAGTTATTTTAACCTCTGTGACATGGAGTACTTAACCTCTTTGATCTTCCATATTCTCAGATATAAAAATAAAAAGAGGGCCTATCTAGAGCTATTAAAAGGATTCACATTTCATAATTGTATTTCAACCACAAACTGGGATGCTTAGTAAACAAGGCACTTTCTCTTGATTAAAACAATGAATTAAATGCTGTACCAATTTTGTAACTCAAATTGACAAATGTTAGTTTCATCCAAAGCATTTGCATGTTTCTGGCCTAGAAGTTAAAATTCTTCATTTTACTCTCTCCATTTCAGGGCACACAATATAAGAAAACTTCATGAAAAATAAAAGTGAAAATATATTTAGCTACAAATGAATGTCCTCGTCCCTGAAAATTCCAGAAGACATATCTTCTATTAATGGCAGTGAACAAGAAAATTTTCTGGTGTCTCTGAAAATGAGCAGGCCTAAGGAAGACTGACAAAGGGCCACCTGACATCGCTAGACTTGTGGAGAAGGCTTGAGTGCAGGGCTCTCAACATTTCTAAATAAAACTGCACACCTAGGTTTCTTTCCAAATCGTATATTGATTACTTGCAGTCAAATTGTGGTCTTTCAAACAGCATGCCCCTTTATCATCATGGAACCAGCAGTTCCAGATTCCATAATTGAGAGCTACATCGTTTATAGGAATTGGTATTCAGAATAAGACTTTTTAGTTTGAAGCTGAATAATGAATGATACATGTATGTGGAGATCAGTCACTTGCTGGGAAAAAATTGTGCAATTCATGTTTTCATGTCTTTGCCAGGAGAAATAGCACCTTATACATTTTTTCAGAAAGAAAAGTATTTCCATCTACCATGTCAGCTTGGAAGACTGAATTAGAGACATTTCTTGGTGGTAGTCGCTTCTTTTGGGGAGAGGGCTACTCAAAACTAAAGAAACATCCTAAATTCACCTCCTAATATGGCAGAATTATTTGTTCTATATGTAACATTTATTTTGTCTTTAATGCTCAATTCATGAATTGTGAAAAATGACAGAAAGAATGTATCGTCTAATGATTCCACAATGGGTCATGATATACTTGTGCCCTCTTAAATAAAATGAAAGCAAATGCACAATTTTTAGACATTTACTTTTGTTTTTAAAGTAGAGGACATTAATGATCTTCCTTAATTTTATTTCTTCCCTATAATTTGAGAAATATCATTAATTATATATCTGCCCCTTTCTTACTTTGACTATGCATATATATTATATATATTTCAAATTCTTATTCAATTACAAATCTTAAAGTTATCTTTTAAATTTTTATGAAATATTTTAGATATATTTTTAAAATAATAAACTCTCTAATTGATAATGGCACAAACATCTCCTACCCTGCCCTTCTTTTTTGGCAGGGGGAGAAAGAGAGTCTCAAATTTGGTGATTTAATAAAAATAGGCTTTTAATTAACATCTCATTAAGTATGAGTTTGAAAGAAAAGACCAACATGTTTTATGTTAAGTTCTGTAATGTGGAAATGCTAAGAGATTGCTCCCATAGCAGTTCCCCGAGCAAAATATAATCAGTCCATTTCGGGAGACATAAATTGCTTACCTGATGGGTAAAGAACTCTAAAGGAAAGAACTCTAAAGGAAATGTCCTGCCCTCCTAATTAGAAATATTTGTAGAAAATATATATTGCTTATGACATTGGTAATAGTTTACTGGTTCTAAGTGCATGTGCTATTCTAAAAGGCACTATTTCCACAATGAATGACAGTATCATATGATTATAATTTTAGATCTAGCCCCATGAACTGTTTTGAGATGTCACTAATTCACCTTGATCTCCCCCATCTCTCAAGCTCTACAATGTGACATCAGAAGTTATGCATTCTAAGGAGTTTTCTAGTCATTTCATATATTTTAGTTTACAGTTTACAAAGGCTGTATATTCTTTGTGGGCACAGACTCAGAAAAGTTTGCTTATTACATATCCCTATAGTTTTTAGAAAATAAACAAGTATAGAATAGGACCTCCAAAATTATTTTTTGTTTAAAATAAATTATTTTAGGAAATTTTATTGCAGACTAACAAGACTTTTTAAAATCACAGTGATTTCGTTATGATATCAGTAATATGAAGAAATAGTGAAAAGTTATTTGCAAACTATAATTCTTTAATCCAAATTATTTTTCAGCACACACATTTCTTGGTGAAATTTGCAGGCTCCAGTATATATGTCAAGTAGTGACTAGTAGAATAGTTCTGTTAATTTGGTGGAAAAAAGGCATTTAAAGTTTTATTTTGTTAACCTTGACATATTCATTTTATTTTAGAGTAAAAAAATAATGGAAGTGGAATTGAAAGCTTTTTATTTTGCTATTTAAGAATTGTGTATCACGTCTTAAAGAATCATAAGATCCTAACGGTAATGTGAAAAGAGCCAAAGACATTTTTATCTAAGCTAAATGGTCAATTACTTAATAGTTTACTTTTCGAATTCAGTAAGTTTTTATCTGATTTGTTTCACATAAAAGAGAAGAGATGGCCTCTTATGCATCATAAATTACATAATTATGTTTATATATGTGAATTTTACATTATAATTGTTTTTGAAAAACACTATGTAAGGATTAGGGAATCCTATTTAAGAAATGTAGTGGCATGTACTGTGCACCAAAGGGAAAGAAAATCAACCTATATAAAATTTGTTTTGCTAAAAAGAAAAAAAAAGGCAAACTGGAATAAGGGGAGTGGAACAATCTTCCTTCAACTCCAACATATACTTCATTTGCACCCCTACAATAACTGTCACTGTTTTTTTTAAAATACTGCATGAATTCATGCTAAAATTCACTCTTAAAGCAAGGAACATCTTGCAGTAGCTTGGATATGTCCAGAAATAACATGAGTAGTGGCTATTTTACCCAGCAGGCTCCTTTATCACTGTAGAGAGGGAAAGTTGACAGCCTTTGTATCTGCAGTGTAATTAGCTTGTGGATGTAGGGCCATCATGAAAGCAACATTTACATTATTACAGGCATGTGGCTGTTTGCTGGCTGTTACTGGAATAAGAAGTGAATTCCACTATATACATTTAAAGGTGTATTCAATCCATTTTCTAATACTTTTCCCTCCAGAAAAGCAACAGTGTGTTCAGCAAGATGGAACTAAACTGTTGCTAAACAGAGAGTTCTCACCTGCCTCAATGGAATCAAAGAAAACAAAGGCTCCAAAATGAACACAGTGAGGGTTATTTGCTATCAAAAACTGTGTAACTGATTTCTGCTGCCGTGTTGCTATTCAATAGTAATAGGGAGAAGTTATACATTGTTCTTAGAAATCATACTAACAATCCTGTCAATCATAAGTCCTGACACTGAATTAAATGCTCTTTGTTTACTATCAAGGATGAGTCACAGGTGAAGAATTCTTGATAGTCAGAGGCAGGCTGCACCTTCAGATTCTATGGCCTAAGGTTATTAAGGTGAGGGAAGCAAAATAAATGTGGTTTTCATCCAGTAATAATGGATTTACAAGAATTTCAAACAAAACTTTCCTTCCGGCTACTGCTTTCATGTCAGAGAAATAAAATACATGTACAAGATTTAAAGCTTTGGGTGTCTAACCCTTTCTGACCCCTTTTACATTCAGTTATTAATAATAATAACTATGATAATATTGCTTATGCCCAGGGCTGAATGAGGGTTAATTAGTTAATATTTATAAAGCTTTCTGAAAATGAAAAGTATTGTTTAAGCACTAAGTGTATTCTTTTCTTCTTTCACTCTTTACTTTTATTTTCTTCTTTTATCACAGATCAGTTGATTCTTCCTCCCATTTGGCTAATTTTTTCACTGGGTATATTTCCTGTCGTTTTCCATTCTTGCCCTTGACTCCACACTGAACCCAGTCACTCTTACCCGTCAACCTTGTGTTTGCTCTTTTCACCTCCCATGCTTTAGTCACTTCTTTTCAATTTCCTTTCTTCTTTCTGGTCTTCCTTTATCCACTCCTAATGCTAACCTCTTAGCTGTAGACTTATCTTTTTCATTGTCCTCATTTTTTAAGCATAGGTGAAATACTGGAATTGATAGATTTAATTCAATTTTATCTCCCATGTTATGGGTTATTGAGACCAGAAAGTAGATATATCAAATTGGTTATACCCAATCCTTTCCTACAAGATAGTAAATGCCTTGAAGTCACAGACTATAGCCATCTGCAATAGTCTTTCTTCTGTAACCTTGTATAATCTCCAAAAAAAAATACTGTTTTTATTAAATCCTTTCACTCTATAACATTCTGATGACCTGTAAGCTTTCAAAAAGTCTTGATGGTACTTGGAGTTTTTGAAAAGTTTATTATGGGGCATAAATATGGGGTCAGGTATTAGGGGGTTCCACATACTTCCCATGGTATGTACAACTTCTAAATACTCAATAGCCAGTAATGAAAGAATATACCAACTTACTAGTCCCTTTATAAAAGTAAAAAGGTAGAAATAATACAGCTGTTCCCTTAAGCCCATACAAAGAATTTAGTTGTAGTTATAGGGATCAACTAAATTTTAATTATAGATTTTAATGGTGTGTTTCAAGAAAGTCTACTAACAGAGTTACTCAGATTTTGGAAATAGAATGCCAAATATAAAGACATATAAGTCTATTATAAGTTCATGACTTAACTGGTTGCTACCTAATTATTCTCACTTAACAGTGTCGCTGTATCTAATTTTGTACATCACCACCAGAATACTCTAACAAAATGACTGAAGCTTTGCTATATGCTTGCTCAAATGCCATCAGGGCCTTCCAGTTGCTTCCAAAGTTCAGCGCTTGCCAGCTAACACCCTGAAAATCATTCTCCCACCTTGAATCTTCAAGTTGAATAAAATATTTAGTAAACAAGTACTCTGTGCTATGTTAAATGCAGTTCAGCTGAATTTTACCATGTGTATAGGCCACCTGGAGATCCTAGAACTACCAACCTTTGTATCTAAAACTAAAACACCCAGCAGAACTTGGCTTGGGCTTCTGTTCAGCTCTGCATTCATTCAAATTCTTAATGCCTACCAAAGAGCTGTTAACTGGTCTCACAACATTCTGTGTTCTGTTCAGTTTCTCTGCAATTTCAGTCACATTCACTCCACATGACCTTGTCACTCCTCCTAGCATGCCATTTTTTAAAAAACAATTTTACCATAAATATTAAAGTGATTATTTCTTATCCTATGATAATTATTGTTCTTTACATTTATTTTGATGATTAACCAAGCACAGCTTTGTTATACTTACTCAACAAAGAAACATTAAACTCCCACACATTCAAGGCACATGGGGTGTGAATATCAGGAGTTTTCTAGGTGCTATGGGAATATATGAACCAGTTGCTACCATTTAAAGATATTTATCATCTTGGGGACATAAACGAGGAAGCAGGTGACACATGACAATGAAGGGTACCAACTAAATATTATAGGAATACAGACGAAGAAAGAAACATTTTTAGCAAGTAGGTAGAGAATAGTTAGTGTTAGAACTGGTATATTACTGAGGATAAACAAGAGTGTAAGGCTATTTAAAGCAGGTGTATTAGTTACCTCTTGTTGTGTAACACATTATCCAAGAATTTAATAGCTTAAAGGAATGAACATTGTATTTATTATCTCATAATTTCTGTAGATTAGGAATCTGACGCAAGATCTCTCATGGGATTGCAATCAAGCTGCTGGTTGGGGCTACAGTCTCATCCGAAGGCTTCCATTTCTAGGATAACTCACATGTTGGCCAGCCTCAGTCCTTTACCATGTGGGCCTTTCCACAGGGCTGCCTTATGACAAAGCAGCTGGCTTCTTCTGGGTGAAGGAGAGAGAGAGAACACTTAAGGCGGAAAGACCTGATCTCAGAACTGACAGTACGTCATTTCTGCCATATTCTATTTATTACAGCCAAATCACTAAGTCAAGCCCACACTCAAGGTGAGGAAATTACACATGGTTGTAGATATCAGGAGGCAGGATCATTTGGGACCTTCTTAGAGACTGCCTTCCACTGTAATGATGATAATATGGTCAAAGGACAAGGGGAAAATGTTTCGTATGCATTTGGGAGTAATGAGCAGTCCAAGTTGGCTAGGCATGCCACCCAAATGTGGAGAGCTCTGATACTGATAAAAGTTGGTTTTATGGAGTTGCTGGAGAAATGTTGAAAATATTTACATGAGGCCAGGTGTGGTGGCTCATGCCTGTAATCCCAGCAATTTGGGAGGCCGAGGTGGGCAGATCACCTGAGGTCAGGAGTGTGAAACCAGCCTGCCCAATGTGGCAAAACCCCATCTCTACTAAAAATATAAAAATTAGCTGGGCATGGTGGTGCACGCCTGTAATCCAGCTACTCGGGAGGCTGAGACAAGGGAATTGCTTGAACCCAGGAGGCTGAGATTGCAGTGAGCCAAGATCGTACCACAGCAGTCCAGCCTGGGTGATGGAGCAAGACTCCGTCTCATATATATATATATATATATATATATATATAATATTTATATATATATAATATTTATATATATATTATATTTATATATATATTTATATGAGAACACCACATTCACAGTGAATGTTTTAGAAAAATTAAAAAACTCGTATTAAGAAGTATGAACTTCCACAATGGTCGAATTAATTTACACTCTCAACAACAGTATGTAGGTGATCCTTTTTCTCTGCAACATTGCCAACGTCTGCTATTTTTTAACTTTTTCATAGTAGCCATTCTGACTGGTTTGAGGTGTCTCCTTGGGGTTTTGATTTACATTTCTCTAATGATCAGTGATGTTGAGCTTTACTTCATATGATTTTTGGCCACATGCATGTCTTCTTTTGAAAAGAGTCTGTTTATGCCCTTTGCCCACTTTTTAATGGAATTGTTTGGTTTTTACTTGTAAATTTCTTTAAGTTCCTTATAGATGCTAGATATTAGACCTTTGTCACATGTACAGTTTGAAAATTGTTTTCTCTTATTTTGTAGGTTGCCTGTTTATTGATAGTTTCATTTGCTGTTTAGAAGCTCTTAAGTTTAATTAGATCCCATTTGTCAATTTTTGCTTTTTTTGCAATTGCTTTTGGTGTCTTTGTCATGAAATCTTTGCCCATTCCTATGTCCTGAATAGTATTACCTAGGTTGTCTTCCAGTGTTTTGATAGTTTTGTGTTTCACGTTGAAGTCTTTAATCCATCTTGAGTTAATTTTGTGTAGGTGTAAGAAAGAGGTCCAGTTTCAGTCTTCTGCATATGGCTAGCCAGTTAATCAAGCACCATTTATTGAATAGGGAATCCTTTCTCCATTGCTTGTCTGTGTCAGGTTTGTGAAAGATCAAATAGTTGTAGGTGTGTGGCCTTATTTCTGGGTTCTCTATTATGTCCCATTGCTCTATATGTATGTTTTTGTACTAGTACTATGCTGTTTTGGTTACTATATACCTGTAGTATAGTTTGAAGTTGGGTAGCATGATGCCTCCAGCTTTGTTCTTTTTGTTTAGGATTGCCTTGCCTATTCAGGCTCTCTTTTGGTTCCATATGAATTTTAAAATTGTTTTTTCTAGCTCTGTGAAGAATGACAGTATGGTGATTCCTCAAAGATCTAAAAACAGAAATACAATTCAACCAGCAATCCCATTACTGAGTATATATCCAGAAGAATATAAATTATTCTTTTAGAAAGACACACACACACATATATGCATTCCAACACTATTCACAATAGCAAAGACATGGAATCAACCTAAATATCCATCAATGTTAGATCGGATAAAGAAAATGTAGTGCATATACACTAGAGAATACTATATAGCCATAAAAACTAACAAGATCATGTCCTTTGCAGGAAGGATAGAGCTGGAAGCCATTATCCTTGGCAAACTAATGCAGGAACAGAAAACCAAATACCACATATTCTTATAAGTGGGAGTTAAATGATGAGAACACATGGACACATAGAGGGGAACAACATACAATGAGGCTGATTGGACAGTGGAGGGTGAGAGGAGGAAGAGGATCTGGAAGAAATAACTAATGGATACTAGGCTTAATACCTGGGTGATGAAATAACCTGTACAATAAACCCACATGATACAAGTTTACCTATATAACAAACCTGTGCATGTACCTCAAACTTAAATTTTTAAAAATATAAAAAGCATGAAGCAGGGGAGGTAAGCAATTCTGAATAAGGTAACACTAGTTAAAATGTTTTTGTAGTAGCCCAAATATTAGATTCATTCGAAATGGGGATTATTTGAACTCTAAAATTTTATTATATAACTTTTTATGCACAATATATATTTTGCCTATACACTGAGACTAGGTTTTAGCACAAGGTTAGCATATACCTTTTTATCATCATTATGTCAAACACGATGTATTTAGGCAATGTTGTATAAGTACTAGTTGGAAAGAAAAAGGAGGAAAGAGAAGGATCACACAAAAGTAGTATTGCAGAAAAGAGTTTCACGAAGGATGTTGTTAACTTTCTCAAAATAATGCAAAGTATTTGAGTTGGAACTGAAAAGAGATGCCTAGATTAAAAAAGAAAAAGTAAGATATTTTTCTAAAAGCAGTATCAGTGAAGAGATAATTTAGAACCCAACTACACTGAAAGAATGGAGAGTGGATAAATTGAGGCATTCAGGATAGACTTTGTTTTCAAAAAGTTTGGTGGTGCTGGAAAAGACAGGAAGATAGAAGAGTAGCTAGAGGACTTTGTGGTCAGGCTTTGTAAAGACTTAAACACATTTTTACGCTAAAAGGAAGCAATAAGGAAAAGAATTTAAAGACATGAAAGAAGAAAGACTTTATGATACTAAATCTAGGAAAAGACAGATAAAATTAGTTTTTAAGAAAATGTAGAGATGGTGGCATTAATTATGGAAAGACACAGGAACAATTCTTCTTTCATAAGACAGGAGGGAAATATGGGTAATATGTGAGAAAGTGTTTGTTTGTTTGTTTTTCTTACTTTACAAAGTTCCATAACAAAGTTTCTGCTATCAAAATGATAAAAATTATTATAAGGACCATGACAGGTACTGCTTTGTGGCTCACAAATAAATATAATCTAAAATATAGGTAGGTATATTCAAGATTAAATAAACTAAATCCACATAGTCTCTGCTGTTTAAAATATTTTTTCATTTTGCATACCTTTGCTTGATGGACTTCATGGAAAACTTATTCTCATAAAATAAACAAAGCAGTCATAGAGTTTTTTGTTAATATTAGGTCAGCTGACTTAAAAGAGATTTTTTTTAACCCTACATTGGCAACAATTCTATATAATGACGAAGCTCCTGCAATACTACATGCATCAAGTTAGAAAATATAGGAGAAACATACAAGAACAAAGAGCTCTTGCCTTTGAAGAACTCACAATAGAGAAAGGAGAGTGACAAGTGCACAAATTTCTCTATGACAGAGTAGATGGCATGGGCTAGTTACTAACAAATCGAAAGGGATTCAAAGAAGAAGGAAGAAGTGGCATTCAGGTATGGTTACCAAGATGTCTTCGTGAAAGAGCTTACAATTTATATGATATTGGCAGTTGGACAGGACTTTTAAGAAGAACGATGAAGATAAAGAACACTCTAGTTTTGAGGCAACATAAATAAAGGCATGGAGTCAGGAGATTATAGGAAATGTTCAGAGAAAAGTAAATATCTCAATGAAACTTAAGGGGAGGGGCATAAGATAAGAGTTAGGAATACTGCAATATCTGGAACAGTAATAAACGGAGTTTTAATCAATGAGTCAATAAATTCAGATCTATGTTTTAAGAAGCTTAATCTAGCAGGAATATGCTTTGGAATCAGTAAGAAAAAATATGGAGATCTCAGGAGCCTATTATGGTACTCCAGACCAGTAATGGAAACTTAAATGGAAACAAAGTCCTAATGAAAAGCATTGGTGGGATGTATGAGGCATTAGAAGGTAAAATCAAAAGGGTAAAGCAAATGACTTGGATATGAGGGTGATGAGGGAGAGCTGGGAATTACTCCAAAGGTGTGTAGCTTTCCTGCCTATGCTGCCAAAAATTCTTAGGGTTTGAAAAATGGACAGTCTCCAAGAATAGCATTATAAGGATAGTGCAGAGTGGTTTGGAAGTCAATACATACTTCAGAAAATTCCCTCTTTGAACACCATTGCTGTATAATGGCCTACGTGGGTGGCATGAGCTACAAAGTTCAAAAATCTACAAAGAATAAAATCAACAGAACTTTTTGGAATATGAGCTTTGTCCAAAGATCATGAGAAGCAAGAGGGGAGAAATATTGCTATAGACATATTACACTACAGACATCATAACTAGTGGAATGCCAGTGCTGGGAAATAAAACTGTTGCATAGTGGGTACCAATGGCTAAGTGTGGCCAGCTTTTGTAAAGCAAATGAGTAGCTCTTGCCAGGACATTTTGCAGTATCCATTCCTCAACAAAATATTCCACTGGCTATCAGCTATTAACTCTTCAGGATCAATCATCTTCCTGAGAAATCCCAAAACATCTTTAAAATGCTCTTTATCACAGAGAAGCTGAGAACAGCATAAAGGCATAAAGAAAGTCAAAATTATAACAAGCACTAGTCAGCCAATCAGTGTGAGATATATTATTTATCTCTTTGGTAAAAGATGCAGCAAATAGATGCTCTCTCCTGTCATTCTGCACTTTGAAGTACAAAGACTCGTCTCAAACGAGGCCCTAAGTTCTTTCTTTTTCTTTTCCTTAAATCAGCACATCTACTACATAGGCCCTCACTGACATTAGAGTCATATGCTTCTTAATCCAATGATATATGAATTATGGCAGTAAATGGCTCTGAAAGTGCCTCGAAAGCTAAATATGTAAATTCCCACCTTGCTCTCCCAAGAGAATAGGATGAGCAGTCATTATTTTATGAATTCAGAGACTATAC
>NW_016107490.1:523888-576687 GCF_001604975.1 Cebus imitator
TTTTTTTAGTATGAAACCTCAGACATACTCAAGGACAGCTTACCAGCTTGGTCAAGAACACTACGATATCTACATATTCACTAAGTCATAAATCTTCTGTACTTTGGCTCTGCATATATGACACATGACCCTTATTTCTCCCTCGTGGTTGCTTATTCAGAGACAATAGAGGTCTATGGAAACACAGCGCTTCCTTCACAGGTAATATTTTACACATATTTATTTACACCTTCCTACACATCAAGAGGTACAGTCTGGAAGGATAGTATAACATGAATTGTCCTACATAGACTAATTTGTATCAAATAAGAAAGAAATTTTCCTTAAACATCTGCTAGTATAATAGTGCTACCTACATGTTTCTAAACGTTGCTTATACTTTCTAAGAATAAATGAACAATCCTCTGACTTCTCTGGGTATTTGGTTCACTCTGTTAGACATTATTCAGTTCCTATAACAGTTCGTTCTCACACTGCTGATAAAGACATACCCAAGGAAATAAAAAAAAAAAAAAAGAAAGACATACCGAAGAATAGGTAATTTGTAAAGAAAAAGAGGTTTAATGGACTCACAGTTTCATGTGGCTTGGGAAGTCTCATAAACATGGTGGAAGGTGAGGGAAGAACAAAGATACGTCTTACATGGAAGGCAAAAAGAGTGAGAACCAAGTAAGAAGGGAAATGCTTTATAAAACCATCGATTTCATGAGACTCATTTACTACCATGAGAATAGTATGAATGAAAGCCACTTTACACTATGGAGACTAATACTGATGCAGCATAAAGCTATAGCTATGGAGAAGTTAATTTTATGCCTAACATTGCTCTCAGTGTTTCACATGTATTAACTAACTCATTTACCTATATTGACTCATTTTATCTAGTAGAGTTTCTAAGGATTTCTGAAATCACTTGGAAAAATAAGTCATTTAAACTTCAGGTAAAGTTACTAGCATCATTAAGCCTCATTAAATGCTAGAAGAATTTCAAACTACCCAATATCCCATGATAAAATTTATTTTTTAAAATTGACATCATTTTCTGTAAGAGAAATGATTCTTATTTCATAGTGCATGTTTGTTGCCCTAACTCAAAATTGATTGAAACGTAATCAAAATAATACTATATATGTGCAACTTTTATAAATAAAGCATTTGTATTAGTTGGGGTTCTCTAGAGAGACAGAACTAATAAGATAGACGTATATATAAAGGGGAATTTATTAAGGAGAATTGACTCACATGATCACAGGTAAGTAAAGTTCCACAATAGCCCTTCTGCTAAGCTGTGAAGCAAGGAAGCCAGTCTGAATCCCAAAATATCAAAAGTAGGGAAGCCAACAGCACAGCCTTCAGTCTGTGGTCAAAGGTCCAAGGGTCCCAAAGCTGAAGAATTTGGAGTCAGATGCTCGAAGGCAGGAAGCATCCAGTACAGGAGAAAGTTGGTCAGAAGACTAAGCCAGTCTAGTCTTTCCACGTTCCTCTGCTTGCTTTTATTCTAACAGCTAATTAGATGGTGCCCACCCAGACTGAGGATGGGTCTTCATCTCCCAGTTCACTGACAAATGTTAATCTCCTTTGGCAACACACTCACAGACACACCCAGAAACAATACTTCATATCCTTGAATCCAATCAAGTTGACACTTAATAATCACAGCATTCCTAGTAAATTTACAAATGGTAATTGTAAAAACATCCAATTTGGAAATCTTTAGGGTAAGATGCTTTAATAGACTAAAATTATAAACTAGTTTATTTTAATCACCACCATTGTATTAAATAAATATAATCCTTAAACTGTAGTCCACATAGTCTACTGTAGAGAAAATCTAAATCACAAGTAATCCCAAGTCATAGGGCACTGGTTGTCTGTACAATATCCATAATCTTCTCATTTACCAAGAGAACTCCAGTAATATAGCCAGCTTAAAAAAAAAAAATTCTCCAGCCTCATAACGAATACAGACAGCAATCATAGGATGATATTCTAGGAAAATTCTTTTTCCTCTAGTCCTCCTTTTCTGGCTCTTTTGGTGATTTCCTCTTTCCTTCCTACTATCTGCCTGAAATGCACATGTAATGGCTAGACTTGTAACAGTCCATTTTAGGCTATAAGATGACACTGAGGATTGAAGCCATGAGCTCAAAATGGCAGAGCAGAAAGTTAGAAGGAGACTGGGTCCCTGACAGAGCATAGAGACACTGTGTCTACCCTAGGCTGCCACCTGTGTTCTTCTTCTATATTAAGGTAGATATAAATTCTATCTTGCCTTGATTATTTTAAATAGTCTAACATTTACCTAGCAATTCACCTTTGAAAATCTTTCCCACATGTATTACCTCCTAACAAAATTCTAATAACCTGAAAAGATAAAACTATCCTCATTTTATAGCATTTTATAGATATGAAGGCGTTTCAGATCTTAATTGACTAATTGACTTGCTCAGGATCATAGAACAAGTAAATAGAACATCTTTGAGGTGGATTTCAGGCCTCTAAATTCAGATTCTATCTCGACTATGGCATATTGCTTTATCTAAGAGATTCCCCACCTGTCCCATTCCCCACAAGGTTAAATTTCTTAAAATGTGTAGTCAGATTTTCAGGTTGTAACAAGTAAATTCATTTACTTACTCTTTATAATAACAACTCAAATCTAATGATAAAACATTTTATTCAAAACTCCATGGCCATGGGGCAATGAAAAATACAACAGTTTGAAGATGATTTGCTGGGCATCCCAAAGTCTTTGTCAAATTCGTTTTAGAAGACCTCCAGTTATCTGACTCAGTGGCCCAAAAGAAGCCAATTACAGAGATACAAAATGAGTGGAAGGAATTCAAATTACAGGAAGAAATGAAAGTCTTAAGATCCATGATTTACTGGGATGTAGGTACAATATGGAGACTAAAAGGAAAATACTTTGTCTGAATATTAAATAATGGTGGTATTTTAGTGTAAATTATTTGACTAATTAGATATATAGTGTAAGCCTAGAACTTTTTGCTTTTACTTTCTCTATATAAGCAAACACTGAAGCATGAACTCTGCAGTTTTAGAAGAGTCAACTGGTCATGCTTTTATGTACCCACTGGTAGTCGGCAACCAGTCTCCGCTGCCAGCATTATATGAGAGAGAGAAAGGTGAAGAATAGGCCTTAGATTCAAACTGCAAAGTCAAAAATTGAGCTAGTGACTAAACTAGCTTAACCATTTTTATTCTACATAGGTAAAAATAACTCTAGAAATGAAGAACCATATAAAGCACAGAAAGGTATACCCACCATAATAATGTGTTTGAGTGACTTTTAGAAGAAATCCAAAGAATCTAGTATAATAAACCAGTAAAATATAGACTTGGATATCAGGAAGACCTAGGATAGAATCCTGACTTTGCCACTAGTGGCTCTGTGGCCTTGGGCAAATCATGAAACCTCTCTAAGCCTTGCTTTACTGACGTGTTAAATGAGTATGATAAAAGTGTCTCAAAAATTTATTGTGAGCTGGGCATGGTGGCATGCACCTATAGTCCCAGCTACTCAGTAGACTTAGGTGGGAAGACTGCTTGAGCCCAGAAGTTTGAGTCCAGCCTGGAGAATACAACAAGACCTCATCTCTCTAAAAAGGTATTTAATTTAAGAAATTCAAAAATTGTTTTTAAAGTCATTGTGAGTAATCAAAGATATAACGCATGGTGGGTAGTAAGGAGGATAAGTGCTCATAAAGGTATCATCATTACCGTTTTCTACATAGATCATAATTAGAATTTTTTTCTAATTTTGAAGTCATCTCATAGATTTCTGAGGTTAATAGGGTATATTTGCTCAACTATATCCCCAAATAGTATTACCATAATCGACTTATTTGTATATGTGTGTGCATGAATATACACACAAGTCTGCCCAAAATATCTTGATGAAAACCACTGTGAGTTATTTTCATTTGGGTCTTGTTGTTGTTATTTTGTAACTTACCCCAAAATAGACTGCATCCTTTGCTCTCTGACATACAGATATTATTTGAGGCAACAGCAGGTAATACTAAGATGGGGTTTGTTTCCCTGAAATCTATCTTTCTGAACCATCATCTCTTGAAGTACAGAAAAAAATGATTTAGTGCAATAAGTAGCCTTAAAGATAAAAAAAAAAAGAATGTGATTAAATTCTGAATACTAAGGAGAGACATTTCATCTATCTTTCTTAATTTCAACAGGGCTAGGAAATATCAAATTTGAGATAGGCAAAGATACCCAGTATTTTCCCGTCCTTTGGCCACCAAATGTTAGCAATGTAGCTGCACTGAGGGCAGGTGGTATAAGAGAAGGTATACTGCCCTACAAAGTGCCTCCTAACCCACTGTTGGATTTTCATAAGGTTGTGGTGATGTTTCTTGGGGTTATCCAGATTCCTCAGTTAACTGATTGATACATTATATAGTATCAAACTGCCATCTCCTGGTACACCAGCTATTTCCTGGATCCTTCCTGAAGTCCACTGGAAGTCCCCACTCCTTAATGCCTAGCTGTGTAGTACCTTTCTAATAAAGACATGATGCTGCTGCTTTCCAGAACCACCTCAGCACAGAATGATGCCAAGTTGCATGTAAATTTTAACCACTGGCTCTGAAGCAAGGCATTTAAATGAGAAAACTGAAAATTAAAAACATTAATTTAGAATACTCTTTTGCCAAGTATGGGCAGTGTGGACAAAACAAAAGACTACCTATGAAAGAAAAGTTGGCTGCAGAAATTACGATGACAAACAGGAAGCCAGGGGAAATATTTAAGATCATTTATACTCAAGCCTTCAGAAGAATCGATAGGCTAATTACAAGTATTTTTAAATCTATTCAACAAAATATTTTGAAGAACTTTTAAAATGATCCGAATAGGCTAGGTTGACATTATCTCATTCCCAAAATACTAAAATTTGTATCTTTTAAAATGGTGTATGATGAAAACCACTCTTTCCCAAGTTAATCTGAATATTTTACAATTTTTGAAAAGAAACAGGCAAAAATACTCATACTAATTGATCAAATATTAAATTTCATATATTTGGAAATATTTATTGTGTCCTTTTAAAAGTATGTGTTTATGTATGTGTATACACATGCATATGTATACATACTCACGTATACATCTACCCAGAGATACATATGCATATATATGCTGCTTATTTCATTCATTGGAGGAATTTAAAAATAAATCAGGGTCAGAATCACTTGAGTAACTAAATGCAAATATCAAAGAATACCTTATTTGCAAAAACAAACAGACAAAAGCTTCAAATAGAATAACCATACATAGTAGCCAACAAAATGTTTAAACAATTTTGGCAGGCGTATGTAAAATATGTGCTGGGAAGGTAAGTCCACCCATTTTTTTCAGAAAAAGAGAGAGGGGAACCAAAAGCACAATACAGATACAAAGTCTCAGAATCCAGAAGTAGATTTGAAGAGGAGAAAAGGATCACAAATCCCAGAGACCTCTTTACATATATTTTGATGTTTTCCTTTTGTGTACGGTATTGATGAGTGTGTCGTGTGCTCATTGAGAAACCAGCCCTCAGTAATTGTCAGGGATCTTCATTCTAAGTGCAGACTCTACTGGAAATTAATTGCTTCGGTGCAATCTGAACCACATCATAAATGTCATGTAGAAGTTGCAGGGAGTGAGGAGGCAGTGACAGCTCAATCCTCACTGTTTCATTTAAAGGTGGGTAAAACACACTGCGACAGAAGTGCTCTTCATCAATAATTTAGTCCGCAGTGTAAAGCCAAGCCGTGCCAAAGATGCCAGGGGAGCCGCTGCCTCCCTGGTTTTAATGACACCAGCAGGGAGGGGTTGAGGGGCCAGCTCAAATCAACATTCACTGCACATCTGGGCATGTCGGCAGATGAAGATATCAAGGACTGAGCTGACAGGACAAAGGGTTGAAAAAAGAAGTGTAACCTAGAAAACCTTTACTTTGAATTCTTTGTATAAATTCAAGGGAGATGACAGTTCCTAAGGTCATCTTATATAATAAAACTTCAGTGATCTACATAGAGAATTTTAACCCTTTCTACCATGTAATCAAAGAAGATAAAAGTTAGTTTCGATCATTCACTTTACAACTCTAAAATATTCCCATTTGTTCCCCCCAATAAGACTTGTGCGATGAGTCAAATGCTAACTGGAATTGCATGATTTCGTCTCATGAACCCTAATTATAGCTCCTCAGAAGCCACACTACAGTTGGAGGTCACTCCAAGATCCTCTTAACCTAGGGGAGTTTAATATCTTGGCTGTTTCGCAATGTGTTTGCCTGAAACTCAAAATTTAGTTTGGGAGCTCCCATTGTAATATAAAATAAATAATGTAAAATGGCACAACCACACCTTCTTTATTGTACTTTCTTTTTTTTTAAAAAAAAAAGGAGGGAGGCGTATGTGTTGTCCCTACCTAAAGAATACTGTTTGTGGGATTCTAGTGTAAAAGTTTGAATCAAGTTTGAAAACGAGGATTATATGAATTATATGAGTGACAATTTTGTCCTGCTCTTTTGAGGACACAATGTATTCCCAGGTTGTGCTATTCTTGGAACCCCAGAGACCAAATTCAATTATCTCATCCTATGTCTTGTATATTTGGAGGACATCACAGCCTCACAAAGGGCTGGAGTCACATTCTCATATTAAGGAGATTCAGCAGCCCTCATTGAAGGAAATTTACTGAGTTTCCATTTTCCCCCAATGGTTTTCACTATAAAAAATGAAATTAGTAACATTATTAATGCTAATCAGAGTTAAAAGTTTTAAATATTTAGCTATAGAAATGAAAAATAAAAGACAATCAGTGTATGTGATTTATAAAGAAAAAAACATGAGTATGAAATGAATTTCAAATTTACTATTCTGATGATATTTAGTCTCCTTCAGGTGACTAGTATTCAGGATTATTATTCAAAATCTAGAATGTGTGAGAAAGTGGTAGCCATACTAGTTTGAAAGTGTGAGTTCATAGGATAATATATCCTTTTAAGCTAATACATATAAATCCCCAAGAATTCCTAAGCACAACCAGTCAAGGTAGAAAGTATGTAACACAATTGAAAGTACATTTCTAAAAGGCCTTATAGGAATCAGTGCACCCATTGCTAGTTATAACATTCAGGAAGAACACATAAGAACTTTAAATCAGTACTGCAGATCACTTCATCACAGTATATCCCTCCGGTCTAAATTTCTGGTATCAAGCAAAGGTTATAGATCTCATCATTAATATGCTCATTTTTGTATAAACTTAAGAAGAGGACTGCCAAAAATATCAAAGATATACAGGTAGACAATCCTATAGCATTTAGATTTGACTGGCTGAACAGACAATTCAACCCAACTCTTTAGATGGGGTTTCCTAGTGGAAGAAAATCCCATGCAAGTGTGTGAAAGGTCTTACCAGAAACAAAAGTGACTTTGATATCAAATCTTCATCTAAAGTATGTAATAAGGAGTCTGTAATTAGATTAATAATTGTTAAAACAGAAACCTTGTGCTAGAGCATGTAAATTTTCCACTTTTATAGCTGATTAAATAGACACAGTAAATCAATAAAAGTCATAGTTTACTTCAGTTACACTGATCCCACCATTTTGGCTTTCATTGTGTTACTATAGTTAAGGTATAAAAATGATTTAATTCCATTTTTAAAAAACAAAAACATTCTTATTTATCAAGAAGATACATCAGGGAGAAGGTTATTGTCTTCAAATGTATTAAGTTGAACATACAAAATTGTTGATACTCGATGTCTTTACCTACAAAAATGCAGTTTCATATGGCTTAACCTAGTAATTCTTCACCTAATAAAAACTTCACTTAAATAAAAATTCTGATGGAGTGTTTATTTGTAAAACCATCCATTCAGCAACACTTGAAAAATATCAAGCACTGTCTTGGCCCTATTTTTTTTTTTTTTTTTTGTAAAAAGTGCAACTGGTAATGAGAATGCTTGCTTCTTAGAAACAAATTGAGATATATTAGGAAATGAATGAATTTAATGCTAAGATGTTTGGATTTTTGTTAAATGACAATTAGTAGGAAACGAGCAAATCGTGTCTTTGAAATTATCTCAGTTTACAGAAAAGAAAATATGAGTGATAGTAATTTTTCTACTTTTATATTTTTAGTGTCCATAAAAGCACAATCATGAGACCAATTTATGTAGAAAACTGCCACAACCTGCTAGTGGCAAAAAAGACTCAGAGGATATTTTACATAGGCTATTTAAACTAAAATAAAAATGGCAGTTGTCACAAATTTCAAATTAATGTCCACTTTCTAAACCAAAGATGCTCAACTGTCTCTCCATATTCACATGTATGAGTCCCCTGAACTCCAGATGGAAACGGATGTTATAATTATCACTGGATTGTTGTAGCCTTAAATGGGAATGGAAGATAATCATGCTGAAGTGTCAGATCCAAAGGATGGCTGCTTTTAAAAAGCCCATTAAACAATATTATTCAATTTTAATGGTAGCATTATCAGAAGGTCTTTGATAATGTAGCTGCCAATTGTGCTCTCTTCATTTGTAACTTTCTTTGAGGGCTTGGGGAACATGAGCTGTTTAAAGCACCTTTTTTAAAAGCTCCTAATTCCTTTCTGACTTTGAATATTCTCTTTTTCACGGCGGAACTGAATGGAACCTGTAACTCTGATTAAAATGAACTTAGAATATACAGAAGGCCTGCCTTACAATTATACATGTGCCAAGATTAAAACTCAGAGATCTGGTAGTCAACAGTACAAGGCTAAGTGGTAGGTAAAAGAACTTCCATTCAAAACTTTAGAAAAAAGCAGAATGAGTATAGCCTTTATGGAGGGGCAGATAAAATATTCCAGAGGAGCAGATATCTAACAGATACTTCTTTGCAGATAAGTCATAACCATTCTAACATAACTAGCTATTTTAACAAACATTAGGGTGAGGAGTTTGCCACGTAAAAATTGCCCAAGACACATGACTGCATATTACTGATGGTAGCAGATACATTTTTAATTAAATCTTCTTTTATTTAGAGCATAATGCAACATTCCATTAACTTTTCCCAGAAGCAAGTACAGGTACTCATTGTTCTTTGTTTTGGATTCTTACACCTAGGGTGACTGTGTCCTTTCCTTCAATTATTGGAGTCAGTCATTAAACGGCAACTTTTCCTAAGCCTTCTATGTTGGCATTTAAGTGTGTAATATGGAAGAATGGCAGGTTTATAATTTTTCCTTGTTCATCTTTAGTATAAAATTTAAACTTTTACATGACTAAAAGACAAATATTTGCTTGAAAAACTAAAGTTTCATTACATCTTTATATCATATAATGCTTATCTAAAATTACAAACTTATCCTAAGTTTAAATTGCCTACAAAAGCTAATAGAGGACTCTATCCCTAGGGAGACTATACAGTAATCAATATTATATTTCGTATATATTTTTACATATAATATTACATATATTTTGTACATATGAGATATATATAATAATTGCTGTTAGTATAATCACGTGAGTGACAGAATATTAGGAGGAGTTATCTTAAGCCAGGCTGGTCCGAACTCCAGCCTGGCCAAAATGGTGAAACCTCATCTCTACTAAAAATACAAAACTTATCTGGGCATGGTGGCGTGTGCCTGTAATCTCAGCTATTTGGGAGGCTAAGGCAGGAAAATCGCTTGAGCCCGGGAGGCAGAGGTTGCAGTGAGCCAAGATCACGCCACTGCACTCCAACCCGGGGGACAGAGCAAGACTCCTTGAAAAGAAAGAAAAAAAAAGAAACCTTTTCCAGAGTGTGGATATTTTCAGCCAGTGAATTGAACACTCTTGAAAAGTAGCCATGTAGTCAATGATGGATGAAGTGAACAACTTCATTCTAAGAAGTCAACTATTTGTTCATTTAATATCAACCTCTCTGTAGAATCACAGATGTACCTAAGTGTAGACTTTTCTGCCAAGTTCCACCAGGCGTCCACTCTACACACCAGGAAATTCAATTTGTCCAAAGTGAAATATTTCCCACAAGAGGAAAACATTCACCTGGACATTGTTTCCTTGCCATTCTCTTCTGCACTCATAATGCAATATTCATGGTTATAAGGGGATGGAGGACAGGAAGAGGACTTGTTCACAGAAAAAAAAATAAAAGCTATAATTAAAAGATGGTAAGCATCTCAATCTCAGTTACCTTCACGAGCTTGTGAGATATAGGGGAAACGAAGGTGCTTTGGAGATCTGCAGAAAGGTCAGAGGATAATGTGATGTGAACAAGGGGTTAAGGGTCTTAGAGAGAAGCCAGGGAAGCCAACATTTCAAATAGGCTTTTAAAATTCACTTGGGTTTGTACTATACGTCTCTTGAAAGAGTTAGAAGCCTTAACATATAAAAAGCTGACTATTTATATATTTGATTCCTTAAAAGCAATTAGGAATACAAAGCAGATGGTCCAGCATTGTAGATTTCCCTTTTCATATTGCTTAAACACTAGAGATCAATAAGTCTAATATAAACAGATGATTTCCATAGCAGGGTTTATAATTAGCTGGCACTGAATGTGTCCAAACTCTAAAATAATTAGCAGAAGCATGTGGCACACCATTAAAACCTTGTGGCTTGTCTGCATTTACATTTATAATTATTAAAGTTAATTATGATGCTTGTGTTATGGTTCCAAGCTCCTTTACAACTTAGATTAAATATTTTTTTAATCCCATAACTTCCTTTCTAACCTTCCTTGAGCCTCTGGAAAACAGTGAAACCAGACAAAATTAGGAATGTATAGCTGCAGTTTTTTTTTTGCTCCAAAGGGTAAAGTCTGTCCTTATCATGAAAGATAGGCTCTTCTTAAAGAGCTGGCAGCTTTCTCAACTGATAACAATATTTCAATCTTGAATTTTAATTTGTTTATAACGATAGGACAGGCAGAATAACACTGCTTACAAGTCTTTGGAGTGAAAGCTGTCATGTTTGAGAGCTAAATGAATGGCAAGTTAGTGTCAATATAGTCTCCTCGGTTTATTATATAGTGGAAGAGAATTTAAAATAACATACATAATGTGCTTGGTTCAAGGTCTGAATATACTCTACATTATTTTAGAGTCCAGCTGAAATTTCACAGGAAAGGAGCAAACAGTTCATCTTTATTTTTAAAGTCCACATTTCCTGAAAAGGCTATTTAGCAAAGTCCTCCCCTGTATTAGGAATCCTGGATATCACAAAACATATAACACAGACCTTGCCTCCTCAACCAGAACAATGGGAGTCTTAGTCTCACCAACAGTCTTACTAACCACAAGAGCATATTTCTTTAATATTTGCATCAAGAAATATGATGACATGTTTTTGTTGATCTTATGCTCAGGTGCCACCTATTGTCACTGCAACAACTGGCCAATGTTCTTAACATAAATCTCATTAAATCTGAGGGTTTTTTTTTATCTTTTGTCAAGAATATTTTAAGAAATTTATATTCTATATCCTATCTGACGCACCAACTCAGAATTAAAGACACAGTTCTTAATGTATTGGCAAGTCAGTAAATCAGAAAAGGAATATTAAATACCTTATTTGTCAGATCTGCTCACATATATCTCTGTTACTATATTCAAGTTATCTATAGTCAATAAATGTAACAAATGTGCTTTCTTTATAAAAGAATCCATTGACTAACATAGTTTAAAGTGATTTATTAATCTTTTTTTCTGGTTATTTCCATTTGCTGGAATTTTATATAGTACCATATACAGTTGGCATTCTGCAAAACAAAAACAAAACGAAACAAAAATCCTTTTAGCTATTTCACTTTTCAGATCATTTCCACTTGATTTTCACATGAGTTTAAATACAGTACACTCATTTAACTACAAATTGTAAAAGACATAGCTATAACATATCTAACTTCCAGTCTCATTTTTACCCCATAGCTCATAGAGATTTTCTTTAATAAAAATTACCACTTTTTTATCATAAAGAAAAACCTTTTGTTTCATCACTTCCCCTGATGCATCATTTAGAGGTAAAAAATTAAAATATACCTTACTCAAACTATTAATATTAGAATGAAATGCATGTTAATTTCATTGCTAATGAAATATGTAGAGACATAAAGACACTGTCATTTTAATGTAGCAGATAAAAAGGAAAGGATCTAATATCAGCAGGATGATTTTAAAATTACTTATTATTTTAATAAAACTATTAAATAATTATGTCCAGTGAAATTTTATAGTCATTATTCTTTAAGAGATAAGAGAGGAACAGAAGATGAAGAAAAGATGGAAGTTAGAATGAGATGGATTAAGGTGAGAAAAATCTCAAGATTGAGAGGGTAAAAGAAAAGAACCAAGAAAAGGTATACTTAGAAGGGGTCAAGGAGAAGATTAAGACTGTGGAAGCCAGGTATTAAAAATATCTGCCTGCTGAAAAAGATCATGAATTTTCCTCCTGGCCATGCTTGTACTGGAATAGGGCTTCAACAATCAGTGCAGAAATTTTTCCTACAGAGGAAATATTCATACAATGTACCTAGTATCATTATAATAGAAATAACAGACTTAAGTATTCTTACTTATCATAGACTATGTTATGGTTATGGTTATGCTATGTATGTGTTTATCTGTGTGTGAAATATATGTACGATCTATGCTTCTTCTCAAAATTTCCTGAGGATACCTGCATCAAACTGTTAGTCATGCATTATTTTTCCTATAAAAGCCTCATTTACATAATAATCTTTATTAATTGTCGTAGTCCAGGGAGAAAAACAAAAGGAAGTTTTTTTTAAGTTCTTCATATTCAGAAAAAGAGGACATATTTATAAGAAACCTTGTGATATTAATACTTTGTATTCCTTACAAATATCCATGTCATCATTCACCCAATTATAGAAACACGAATTATGCCATTCTTCATCTGTATTATCAACAAGTTATACTTTGTAGGTGTCTTATGTGTTTGAGGAATTTTATTATATACTGGAGTCACTAAGATTAACCTCAATGACTCATAGGCCGATTGAGGACATATAAAATGTCATGGGCAATAATACAAGATGGTGCCTGCTCTGTAAGAAATGCATGACATAAAGCATATGTAATCGACATTCAGAAAGAAAAATAATCACCCAGGAAACATTCACTGAAATAATGAAACTGAAATATGTTTTTATAGAAGCACAGGATATCAAAAGGCCCAGATCCTAGGATACTGGGACAGGATTTCTCAAGCCAAATTTATTAAAGGCATGGATTAAGGTATGTAATATATTAGGAGAAAAAATAAAAGCCTATTTGGAGAAATATAAGCCTATCTGGAAAAACAGATGTCACCTTTAACAAGGTCTACAAGGAGTTTGTATTTCAATCATCAGGCAATAGACTTTTTTTTTCCTTACAACATACATTATATTTAAAAAAAAATCAGCACAGTATTCAACTCCATTTGTTCTCATCAATATAGAAAACAAAACTTGCCTTGCCTATAGAAAACAAAACTGAGGTCACAGCCTCCATGCAGCTCAAGTGTTTTCATTTTTCAAATCTCCATAAAAGACACTCATATTCCTTTCTCAGAAAACCCACATTCTTCTCCCAACTATTTAAGTGTACTCTGTGTCCATCATACACGTTCTGGCCCACACTTTACTTTCATCTGGCTCAGGCCAGACCAGGAGATGTCTGGAATGTGACAAGGTAGTATGAGCCTGCCAGCTCTATTCTGTTAGCAAATTTATTTTCTTCTCTTAGACGGATGATAAAAATGTCACGGTGTGATGCTTTAGCAGGCCCAGGAGCTCCCACCTACAGCTGTGGGGCTTGAGTGGGACCTGAAGCCAAGAATGCCATAAGGAGCACAGACAGCAACTTCGCCATCACTGCTCCTCCTGCATTGCTCATTCTCCTGCTAAATGATGCAATGGGACCCCCTCAGGGATTCTGAGTCTGATCATGTTTTTCTTGCTATTTTTTTACTTCCATCTTCCCTTCACTAAAGCAGCCCAAACTACTGAATTTTTCATGAAACAGATAATATCATTGTACACAAGATAATGGCATTCAAATACATCCATCTGCTTGTTAGCTCTGACTACATTGATTGCAATTCTACTGAAAGAATATTTACCAAAAAAGCGATTTTTTTCTGCTTTTGTGGTATTAAAAAATGCACAGTTTCATAAGGGAACTATAGAGGGACTGGTATATATACACAACCTAAGAGGGGAAAATGATCTGAGAAATTAAGCAGTGGTCCCTGGGGCTCATCCAAAAACAACAATTTACATTTTCTCAAAGATGGATTTGAAATCCAGATGAGTTTTATGACTCAATGATTTTGTTCTTCCATCAACTGAAGAATGGTTGGTGGAAAACTGTGTTTCACTGGCATGATAGACAGGGCCCAGGCAGTTCCCCTAAAGGTTGGAAAATACATAGTCGTGTCATTGTTCTTCCTATCTAGAGTGGCCGTGACTGGATGGAGCAGGATGGGAGAACAAGGCTCCAAGCTCCAAGCTTCTCCTGGTCTCCATGGGTGTTGGAGTGATAGGAAAGATGAAGAGAAGATCAGAGTAGAAGTGAGAAAAGGAGAAGGCAAAGGAAGTGTGTCCTTCTGATCTGGCCTTTCATGGCCTTGAATTTGGTTTCTGATCCCAGGATGAATAATCATCAATCTGATTCAGATGAGGAGAGTTCACTACATTTTTTTCACATCTAAGCTCAAAGGCAGTTTCTTTCTATCTATATCATGAAATATTACTCAAGAATTCTTAAACACTACCTCAATCCTCCAATTCACAAATGATACATTTGTTCATTTATTCACTTTGCTATTCTAATTGCCATTCTTATATTCAGAAGTCAAATGGAAAATTAATTCAGCGTGTTGGTGTATGTGCAACCATTATGTCATAAGATGTTGTTTCCTCCATACTTTTTCTTTGTCCTATTCAACCACAGTCATGTCACATTAACTGGCTTGGATTCTTATTTGAATAATTGCTAAGACATTTTCTAACTGGCATGAGATTTTTAATTGAATGTTCAATTAATTCAATTACCCCTAGCTTCCCTAAATTCTAGACAATTACCCCTAGTGTCCTTAAATTCTAGGCAAATTTTTTTTATCCAGTATGTAAATGAAACAAGTTTATTTCATTCCATATTGCCTTCAGTTTTCTAAATCAGAAGAAATGACACATTGCACTTAACCTAAACATTTTATAACAATAAACAAAGCTCTATCATTCTTTAATACCTACAACACTTATAGACAGAAACTTATGTAGGACATCCAGGAAATGTTTTAAAGACTCAGTCAGAAATTCCTTCACTATAAAAAGGTAATTTAATTGAAAAGCTTAAGATGTACTGCTATTATAAACATATACACACACAGCATGCACAGCCCCATCTTTTGAATGATATCCAAATTGGTCAAGAATGAGTAGGTATAGACAAGGGTCTTGTGGGCATATGTTATGGAATGTTATTTTCACAGACTAAGGGATACATTCAGCTTCCTGGGATCTGGGTAATTTCTTCTATGTGCTGTGGACCATCTGTGGAACCTTGTGTGAACCCAACAAGTGCAGTTGACTTTTGAGCAATGTAGAGGTTAGAGATGCCAACTCCCCATGCAGTCAAAAATCCAACTTACAAATTTTGCATTCTCAGAACTACTAGCAGCCTACTGCTGACCAGAAGCCTTACCAATAACATTAGCAGTAGATCAACAGATATTTTGAATATTATATGTATTATATACCATATTCTACAATAAACTAAGCTAGATAAAAGAAAATTTTATTAAGAAAATCATGAGAGAAAATGTGTTTACTATTCATTAAATGGAAACGGATCATCATAAAGATCTTCAGATTGGTCTTGCTTTCTCACAAATGGCCAAAGGGGAAAAAATCCACAAGCAAGTGGACATGGAAAGTTCAAATCTGTGTTGTTCACAGAAAACTAATTAAAAATGAAGTTAAATGTATATTTGTATTATTTATTGGTGAGTATTTCAGTTCATTGCTGAATCAAAAAAAAAACAACTTCTGCTTGATCGTATAAAAATTTATGTTCTTCTTAAAACATGTTTTATCATTTGTGAAACAGAGGTATAAAAATTGCTATCAATGCTTGATATTCTTGAAATTAATAAAGGGTACTGTTTAGTTTAAATCTTCCTATCTAATGAGTTTATCTCTTGATGTTGGATGTAGCTTAAATAACTACCACTGCTACATGCCAATGCTTTAACCAGTAGTTTGCCTAATAAGGTATACTTACGACTAACACCCGAATAAACAGTCATGATCTCTAAATCAGAGAACAAAGGTACCACAAGAGCAATAAAATGATCTTCCTCATGTTAAATATCAATAAGAAAAAGATAGTAGCAATAACTGCATAAATAAACCTCATTCAAACTTTCTTCTAATGGTTAAATAACTAACAAATAACTAGGAAGGAAAGTGAATGGGATGGTGGTCCATTTTGGTTCCATCAAATTGGATAAAAGAAAAGCCTATATATTTTGTATTTTTCTAATCAACCTTGAAGTATATTGAAGGAAGTTAATAAATATTAACAACACTAGCTAACAGTTCCATCATAAGTCAATGGGTTTTCTTTGTACAGAGTATTATACAAAGCATTGCCTCGTATTTTCACTCTCACGAATAAAATGAGAATTAAACATTTTGGTCTGACTTAGGCACATAAATGTCCAATCTCCAATACAGATCATCTCCATGGGTATTTCTGCAATTTCTACTCAAGCAAGATAACCCATTCACTGTATCCTTCAATTTCTCTTCATAGGACTAATATTTATGTTAGTTCACTTCCTGCCTCTATCCATGTAAATCTGTCAACTACCATGTCTTTTGCTAATAATGCATAACTGCTTTTACATAAATGCAAATAATATTGGGTTCAGGTCCTTTCAGGACATGTGAGACAATTGTTTACAAGCCCTGCAAGTTCCATAATACTACAAACAAACAAACAAAAGGGTAATTATTTACCGCTATTTAAAACACAACTGTGTTAAGAAATGAAAAAGAAAAATACATAGTTTTTACTCGCAGGGACCTATAATTAAAAACAGTAAACAAGAATAAATAATAGTATAGCATAAATAAAACAAATACCACCATATAATATATGATTACATTCCAATGCTATGGAATTCAGAGGAAGGAGGAGGTAATTTGGGCAAGAGTGGTTAGAGAAGTCTGTGTTCAGTGAATATAATGAGGAACAATTTGAATGATGGGCAAATAAGGAAAAAAAGCAGGAAGAGAGGGAGGGAATGGACTTAGAAATCATACAAGCTTACTTTCTTCTGTTATAGAGCAGTGACATAAGTTTCTTAAGTTGGCAGAGAGAAGTGATAGGAACAGAAAGAGAATTCAAGTTCCAATCATCAAGATCATATTTTCTCCCATCTCAGACTACATTTTTTTTTCCAATTTCCAACAACCAGCCTCATTTAAGAAAAGTGGAGAGTGGGATCCTAAGATCAACACCCAAATAAACAGGCATGATCTCTATATAATCTAATCTTTGATAGGAGTTGGCCAACTTTTCTGCGAAGGGCCAATCAGAGAACACATATTTTAAGCTTTGTGGACCATGTGGTCTCTTACAGCTACTCAGTTCTGCCTTGGTAGGGTGAACGCAGCCATAAATAATAGCGCACAAAAAAACATAGCTGAATTCCAACAAACTTTACAAAAACAGGAAGCAAACTGGATTTGGTCCATGAGCCAAAGTTGGCCAGCTCCTGTTCCATGAGTATATTAAATTAAAAATAAGACACTTAAATTCGATTAAATGCAATCCCAATTACACTGTTAGAAAATATTACATTTGAACCCAGTTTGCCAGAGTATGCTCTCTTAACTATTGCTGTTTCTGGTAGAAACTGAGGCAATGTCTTACTTTATCTTTCAAGATTTTTCTGTTCAAAATAGCCTCAGAAATTAAAGAGGAAAGTAAGTTCACTGCTATTCTACTAGAAAATGGAGAAAAAAAATTTTTTTTTTGCTTACAGTCTGGATTATTCAATAGGTAAAATCTAGGTAAGAATTAAATTGGTACTCTAAGTATTAAAGTGACAAAAATCAAGATTTGCAAAAAAGTTTAATTTTGAACCTAATTTACATGGCTTATTATAATATTTGTATTATTTGCATGGCTTTCGTAATCTCCAATTCAGATTAATTTTACCTATTATTTTGGCCCTGCATTCTCCTGAAACTTTCAATCCACATTTCCATGAAAGTTAGAAACCCACTCAGAGAAGCTTTTGTTTCCTTAAGGGAATGTACTGTTCTGTCTTCCACCTTCAGAAAGTTTGCTGAAAGCATCGTATATTAATGACACTTCACTGAATTTTAGAAATAGATTTACATTATATAAAACCTAGAGTGTCACAAGGAAAAGAAAAGTAATACAATATCCACATGCAGATTTAACCCTCACTTCTACCTCCTAACCTCTCTGATAAGTCAAGAATCTTCTCTGCTAGAACACCACCAGACCCAGAAAGAGGTGCTTACGGAGTCCAGCCAGTTCAACCATTTCTGTTTGTTAAATGGTTGGGAGTTCATTTACTTTCAAATGTAAAGCAAGAAGGAGTATTTGAAACTAATTCAGCTTAGGTAAATCTGTGGCCAAATTTATTTTACAGTTAAAGTTCTATAATCAATCACAGATATATCTTCTATCACAAAAAGTAAAAATTACACAAATATGAGTATTATAATATATTTGTAATATAATATTGTATACCATATTAAATATATTAGAATATTGAGTATCATATATTATTAAAAAATAATATGCAAAATAATTTATTCCTTTAAGAGATTTGCAAATATTTTGCTAGACCAGGAGGCTGTAGATGTTCAGGAAATTCCTTCATATTCAGTTAGTACTGTCTCATCATCATATTCTCATTTTCCTTTTTTGTTCTGAAGGTTGAACTAGCGAAACCCACTTTAAATAGGGGTTTATAAAGAGTATTGTCCAAGTGGCTAAGGGTACAGCCCTCTAAGGCCAAAACTTGGAAGAGAGAATTTCAAGTGGCCAGAGGGTCATTTTTCTCCAGTTGTTTAGATGGCCTCAAAAGTCAAAGCCAGAGAAACCAAGGAAATTAGAAGACTCAGATGTGGGTGAGGAAAAACCTGGGAGGGAACAAAGGAAAGGCAAGTCTCCAACTGCTGTAAGTAACTACAGGGGTGGCAGCCTGGTACAGAAAGTGCATCAAACAGTTGGGGCACGTTCTGCATGCAACAGAAAGACTTTTTCTTCAAGAGAGAAAAATTAAATAATATTCTGAGACACCTTGCAGCTCATGCCTTTTGGGAAACTAAATGGTGATACATATATTTTGGGTTTTTTTTTCCATGTACTTTTTGGTGTTGAATGCAGTCAGGCTGGAAATATTTCACTAGATTTAATATTTTTTTAAAACTCAAAGGGAACATGATTAGACATGGGATATAATATCCAAAATATTCTGAAAATTATAAATCAGGATATAGAAATTATCATGTGTACTAGAATTATATAAATCATAAAATATTACAGAGCCAATATACTAATACAATGCAGAATATGTATGTAGGTGTTTCATTTCTTTTTTCTGCCCAAGGCAAAGCTAGGTACCACTGTCGGTGCATTGCTCTATAGTTAAAAAAAAAAAAAAAAATCTATGCTTCTCAACAGTACAGCAAAAAAGGGTGTGTACTCATCTGGAAAATCCTTAGGCCTGGACAGAAGAATCCCTATTGCTATTCAAACTCTGATGATAATCTAATCTAGAGAGAGATTTTTCTTAATGAATGAAAATGGCTTCAAATGACTATAAACCTATGTTAAATTAGCACCCTGTTAGCTTAATACAAATAGCATCTTAAGCCAACTGAAATTAAATGATCCCTAAGAAAGATGATTTTGAGACTTACCAGTCTTTATCTAACTAAAAAGAATTTTTATTTCAAGTGACATATAAATATCATTTAACTTATTATCTGATGATCAAACTTCAAGCAATCTGACCTACCTAGAATACTATTTCAAATATAGAAATTCATTTTTAAAAAAATCCCTATATGGCAAACTACCATCAAAAAAAAAAAAAAAAGAAAGAAGAAGAAGAAGAAGAAGCCCTTACAATCTTGCTCTACTCAGGTAACCTGAAGCCCCCACACACAGCTGGCTGTGAAACAAAGCCAGAGGGTAAAACCTAAGAACTAGGAGTCACTGCAGGTGCCACCGGCAGGAAAAGACAAAAAACTATGCAAAATAGGCAAAGCTATAAAAACAAAGGCCTTTAACGTTATTTGTACAGAAATAAACTGTCCATTGATTTAAATTAAAAAAAGCATAATGTTTTGAATGTTAAAGCATAAGAAGATGCATTTTAGGAAGACAGTGATTCTCAAATTCAGCGCTCATCAGAATCTCCTGCAGGACTTGTTGAAACACAGAATGCTGAGCTCCGCGTCAAGTTTCTGATTCAGTAGTTCAGGGAGGAGGGCCAAGAATGTGCATTTCTACCAAGTGCTCATGTAATGCTGATGCTACTTTTCCAGAAGCTGCTCTTTGAGAACCATCTAGTAGGATACAAAACTTCCTTCTTTAATGAAGAATCAGAAAAACTGAGAGGCAAACAAAGGGACTCACTCAAAATGAGACAAGGTAAGACAATGTTAGATCCCATATGGACCTATCTCATGAAGGCTCATCCTAAAGTGTCCGGTAGTGAGATACTATTCTCACTGTTACTTCAAACCCAACTGCTTACATGGATAACTAAACTCCCTTGGAACCCATTTTTCCAAGCATGTAGAGCCTTCCTAAAATGAGAAATTCACTTGTAATGCATTGGCTTTATTATCCAACACAATCTGAGTGTGGTGGCAACCTGTAAGTATATATGCCTTCCTCTATGAATGGGTTGATAAGCTATAACTTCCCTAAAAACTGTTTGCGGGGTTGTTTTCAGTGCTTTCTTTTTTTTCCCCCTGGCTCTACTTAGGTTAGTACATTGAACCACATTTAAAATGCATAAGTAGACTTCTATTTAAAGGAAACATACAGAAAATATTTCTAATGTGAATGACTATTGCACACAAATTTATCCCTCTGATAAGCTGGATTTTTATGTACCGGTTTTGGTAAAAAGCAAATTTGTCAATACATTGCTCTAACAATTTTAGATTTGGAAAACTGCATTCACCTTTTGTCTCTCTCTTGAGGTAATTCTCCTACTTCAAGTTAGCCTCATAAGTAAAATTTTCACATGTGTTACTTTTAATTTCTTTTCATCCTTGAGAAAATGAAAGTATCAAGAGATTCTTGCTTTAGAGTGAAGGGCTTGTTTGAAACTCCAATGCTCCAAGCAATGCCCTAAGTAGGTCAAATTTCCAAGCTATAATTTCAGCAGACAAATTTGCCTGATTACCCAAGACAATAAAAGAAGATACTTAATTCTAAAGCATTTCAGCGGCCCAATCTTGACCTTCGAGGTCTTTGTGGTCTGGCCCAACTCAATCCAATAGCCTATGACAAGTAAACATTAGCTTCAGCAGGGATACTCATTCCAAAACTCCAAACTGTACTTACATATTTCTCTATTGTAAACATCCTGTATCTTCCTAGATACATTCTTTTCATTCATCTTCAAGTCCTACTCTACAAGGCTTTCCTCAAACACTCCCCCTCCCAACACTCTCCATTTTCTATATTCCTCATAAATTTACTTTCTATGAGGCTCATTATGGGAATTTAATACCAAATTTAAGATCCTATACTGTCTTGTGAAGGAATTTACCTATTTCACAAGTCTGCTTTTATCCTTAACTATAGATCAGTTCTTAGATATTAAGAACCAGCTTATCCAGCACTGGTTTCAAGAGCAATTACTTAACACGTATGTCTTGAATATTATATGAACAAGTATTCATTTATTGCCTATTATATGTCTAGACACAAATATTACAGTCCTCATACTCCAGTGCAGTTAACCCCCAAACGAGCTCCCTGAAGTGGTTCCCTTCAGAAACTTCCATATTTATGGAGATTGCTTCACCTCAAGAAGCAAGATATTTATGGGTTATTTCTTTGCCACAGCAGAAGGTAAGCAAAGTACTAACACTTTGTAACTCTGCTCTTATCATTCACTGGCCTTTTCTCTGAGATCAATTTCCATCCATGTTTTCACTGAAAATATTTTGTGCACCAAATAAATGGAAGTGTCTATGGTGATACAGCAAGGGGTTCCAACATTATAAAGTGGGCATTATATCTCTTCCTGCACAGTGCTGAGTGTGATGCTTACTTTGATAAGACATACCGCAGTGAATATTACCCAGCATGATGGTTGAGAGTCTGGGCTGTGGAATCAGAGATCCACATATGAAGAGCTATTGCCCTTTACTGATGGTTTGATTCAAAACTAGTTACAACCCTATCCTTGGATCCAGCTGAACATGGGATCAGAATGACCACTATATAAGGTGACTTTAAAGAATGAATTTATTCTACCACATAGCTACCATCAATCAATCAGTCCCTGCAAACACTTAGCAATATGTGGTACAAAATAACCAGTTAATAAGTGGTGGTAATAATTCTTATTAAAGAAGTTTTAGCACAACAAACTATAACTCACACATATGGACTGCTGAATCAAATGCACGTGCACACACACACACACACACTCACACACTATGTAAGAAAAGTAGCTAAATCCAGAGAGCTGCCTGGTAACATTGGGCTCTTAATCTCAAGCTGCTGAGTTGCCCAGTCTTAGGGACAACCAGAAATCCCTTTGTCGGTTTTTAAAAGACAAAATAGCCTTAAGAGAGAGATGGAGAGGGTGCATTCTCCTGCAGAGTGGGCTGCTGAGTAAATATGTCATCCACGATTGTATTAAAGTATATCTCCTATAGGACTCATAGTGACTGCTTTCATTTTCTTCTATTTTTCCTTTTAATTCTTTTCCTCGCCTGATTTGCTCTTTCCCCCTCTATCACTAGCCCTAATCAATGCAGCAGGTCAGGTTGAAAGAATGGACAGCCTCCGAGCCACATACATTTAAACCACTTTAATGCAAATATTGATCGCAGGAGCATAGACACAGGCCAGGCTGCATTTTTTTAATGGACATGCTTTTTTTCTTGAGCTGTGCTACCCATGATAAAATACATCACCATAGATCAGTATTCCACCATCTTTCTATGCATAGGAATGCCTAAGCAAAGCCAAAATGTGGGCCAGATTCAATGCCAGCTTGTGAGCCTCCAAAGTAGGTACTTCAGTAGTCAACTGGGCCACATTTATTTAACCGCTTTTGCTTCTCTCCTCATGCTTTCTAGATGAGTTATTTTGGCGCACACAGAGACAGACTATCAGAATGGATGTGGTACCTGAGGTCACAAAAAATAGATGTCCCACAACCATGTCTACCTATGCTAAGACACTTAATTCCTGAGTACACAAGATTTGTTGTATCAGAGAGCCACTGGCCAAAAGATGTTTAGCAACAGAATCGAAGTCTGACTGGAAATTCATAATGAGATATTGAGGACAGGAAGAAATTCTAAGGGCCACTTTGAAATTTGATACTAAAAAGATTTGATATCCCATCTGTAGGCCTTTTTAGGCTGGACTGGAGAGGGGGGGGAAATGAAAGAAAAAGAAAATCCATTTGTACTAAGAAAATTTCCTCGGCCTTTTGCCAAGAAAGGAGGTATCACAAACTGGGCATAAGCTAACCTAAAACCAAAGAAAGGAGGAAGAAAATAAGTGGACACAAAAGCCTCAAACCACACCAGTTGCTTCCAAGCAACACCATTGCTTTCAGATGTTTCTTCTTCGATTCTTTTCATAGGTCTGTGGTGGTTGTTTCTTATTATAACTCTAAAGCAAAATGTCCTATTACATTGACTGAGATGGCTGTGGAGATGGAAATGAGACGATCACAATTCTCACTGTCATATGAAGTCGTTTTTCACTTGTTTTCCCGAGATCAGCTGGCCCCCACATCTTTATGCAAAGGGGTAAATGTCATCCTAAAGAGGGACAAGCAAGATGTGTACACCGGGTGGACAGCATGTTCTCTGTGGGCGTATCAGCCTAAAAGGTGGAGATAACTGGAGGTGAAGGGGAAGCTGAGTGGTATGCAAAGTAGGAGAGAGCCTGGGCAGAATGAAGCCTTTGACCTTGGAAGAGCTGAGTTCTAGAGAAGCAGAGGGAGGGGGAGAGAGAAGGGAATGAGGAATTCCTCGCTGTAATATATTCGGGTAAAAATGGGGCTGTCATCTTGAGCTACAAGTTAGAAAGTTATTACTTTTAATATGCCACTACCTTAGGCCTATACTGTTATGTAAAAGAAAAATAACCTTGTGTGACAGTTTAACATTGATCGATGTGCCTGCCAAATGCAAAGAGATAAATAAGCAGGTGATGAATAAACAGCACTTCAAGTAAAGACATTACGCTGCATGCATAAAACGGCGCCAGGCACCTAGGAGCCGTGGGTGGCCGAAGGTTGGCCATTTCATGCCCACTCAGTAAAGCAGACTTAATCGCTTCCAATATTTTCTGTTAAAAAGCACGCTTAATGAGCCAATTTCACAAGCCCAGAGAAACTGATTATTATCTCTGAGTTCCAACAGAGTTGGTTGTTTTCCAAGAGCCAGGGGTTTTTTTTTCCCTTGAAGGGATAAAAAAAAAAAAAACCTTTTTTAGAAAGAGAGAGAGGGGTGTAGGAGAGAGAGCAAGAGAGAAAGGGAGAGGGGGAAGAGGAGTGACCGAGCCAGCCAGAGGGCACAGAGCGCCGGCTGGCAGGGGAGACGCGGCCACTAGATGGCAGTGTTACCCCGCCGTGGGCACCGGCCGGTGCTGGGAACTGGACAGGCGCGTTCGGCGGAAACGTGGCACGGTGAATAACGCTGAGAGCAGCGCCTGGAGAGTTCAGACCCGACCCTCCGCCCTCCTCGGGCCTTTTGTCCACAATTTTTCCATCCTCCAGCCCCATACAAGGCGAGGAGACAAAAGGGGCAGTCCCCGAATGGCCTCCCTCTGACGGCCCAGGGCTCTGATTCTTCTATGCAGCCTTCTTTCACAAAGTACAGGGGTCTCTTCGTCCGGTTAGTCTGAGTTCTTCCTGAATTTTTTTTCTTCTTCTTCTTTTCATTTTTATTATTATTTTTTACCCTGGGAGGCTTGCAATTTCTGTATCCCTCGCAGGAGTAAGCATGTGCTTCTCAAGGCATGGAAAATTCCAAGAGGATGAACCTATCTAGTTTTTCAACATGTATTTACTTTAGGCCAGGTTCCTTTTTTCTTGCCTTTTATTTTGCACGCTTTTTTTTTTTCACTTTCAGTAAAAAGTGTGAACAAAAGGAATTTATCCCCAAAGGAAAAGATTGGGAGTAGGGAAAGGGAGAGAGCACCCCTTAGGAAGCCAGCTGTCCTTCAAAGAGTGTCATTCTGTATCTTCCTCCGGCTACACAGCAATGTGGTGAAAACTGCAGAAACACAGGGTTATTGTCACCAACTGCAGTTATTCAATTGCCACTAGAAGAGAGGACCCAGCAAGGAGACCTCAGCATATAATTAACTCCGATTTTTTTAAAAAATTGAAATGAACTGTTGTTAGGCTCTAAATTGAGATACAAGTTAATTATTTATGAATATTCATAGAAAACTTGAACAATTTCCAAACTTGGCCTTTAGTTTCTCATCAGTTAACCAAATAGTTGATGTGTATTTTTTCTGTAAGATAATTTTCTCTTAATGTGCACTGGAACTATCAAATTCATTAAGGTTTTTGAGATTCATTTTGTCTTGTGATGAATCAAAAGGGAATGGACTTTGAGAAAATGAAATGTTCGTCTCTTTTACTTATTTATCGTCACACATAAGAATGAAATGACAGCAAAAATTGGTCAGTTATGGTTTTTTAAAAAATGGTATATTCGAGGAGCATTTAGAAGCCGCAGATCAAATTCAATATTGTGTATGTTTATGGGGGAAAGGGAGGAGGGGTAGGGACTGTTTGGGAAGTGGGAGGTGGACACAGACATGAAACCACTGACGGAAGGAAGGCACCCAACTTCTGAGAACCTATTACAGTTAATCATGGTGATGGGTTCAGGACATGCTTCTCCCAAATATGGCACCTTGGCATTTAAGAAAGCAGAAGCAGGACAGTCGCCCTTCCTTTCCCCTCACCTATTTCCATTAAAGCAGATCATAAAACCTAGGAAGGTCACTCTCTAGCCTTCTCCCATGCTTCTCCTCTGAAGGAGAGCATAACACCCTCATTCCAAAAGCACCCTCCCTTGACCAGGAAGAAAGGAGCATTTTTATTTCTGGAGACAGAGGGACACAGAGAAGAATCAGAGCAAACAGGCCTTGCTAAGCTCCCCCGAGTTTATTAACATTAAATCATATTTTCTTTGACTATGCATACTTCCTCACAACTGTTCACTGCTCATCAAACAAAAGCATACGAATATACATTTACCTGTTTCTCTGAGTGTTTTTCTTTTGAAGGCTCCCATGTCACACAAAACTTATATTAAGCAAATTTGTATGCATGTATCTCATTAATCAATCTTTTGGTGTAGGAGCCTCAGCCATGAAAAGAAATTGCTTTTGCCCTAAAGTGGTCACTATTCTCACTCACTCAGAACAGAAAACCCCTGTATGTCCACAAGTTCTAGTTCCCACTACCCCTTCCTCACCAAGGGGCCCAATCCACGCTCCACATTCAAACCTCTTCTATGCCTTTGCCACAAAGCCAGCTATCGAACCTAAAAAACTCATCTCTGCTGAAATAGTAACCAACGGCCACACTGGATTTTCAATTGACTGAAGCTCTTTGTCCCTAAAGAACAGCCAGCTAATCATTAGAGCCTCTCAAAAGGAAAGTTAAAATTGAGGACACACTGGATACCTGTTAGGTCTGCCATGAAAGACAAAATGCAGCAAAACAAAGTATCCGGATTAAGACATTTCACAAATACAATTAACTGACAAAACCGCATCCCATTACATGCCAGGCACTGCACTGGATACTGCAGGCAAAGAGCTAAGGAACATGTGTTGCACTCAAGTAGTTCACTGGCTGGTGGCTTTCACATAGCAATAGAACAGGGAAGCACAGGGTTCCCACAAGCTGGTCCCCACCCTGACCTGTGGGAGGTCCTGAAGGTTCTTTCCAGTGGGAGAAAATTGGGGAAGGGTCACTTAGTGTCCTAGGGCTGCCTTAAAATCTCACCGCATACTGGTTGGATTTAAACAACAACAATTAGTTCACAGTTCTGCAGGTTCCATGTCTGAAATCACAGTGTCGATAGGGTTGGCTCTTTCTCCAGGCTCTGAGAGAATCCACAGCATGCCTGTCTCACAGCTTCTGGTGGTTGCCGGTGGTCCTTGGCAATTCCTTGGCTTGCACATACCTCACTCCAGTCTCTGCATCTGCCTTCACTGGGCCTTCTGCCCTATGTGTCGGAATCTCTGTGTGTCTTTTTCTTCTCTTACAAGGCACCAGTGATACTGCATTTAGGGCCCACCCTAATCCAGCATGATTTCCTCTTAACTAATTACATCTGCAAAGTGTCCATCAATAAATGAATGAACTGTGAGACATATATATGTATGTATACAAACACACACATACATACACACAATGGAATATTACCCTTTTAAAAGAAGATGCTGCCATTTGCAACAACATCGATGAACCTGGAGGACCTTATGCTAAGTGAGATAATTCAAACACACGCAAATACTACATGATCTCACATGTGGAATTTTTTTTAAGCTGAGTACATAGAAACAGAGAGAAGAACAGAATGGGTGGTTACCAGAGGCAAAGAGGGACAGGAAACTGGGAGAAGCAGCTCAAAGGGTAGAAAGTTGCAATGATGTAGGATAAGTCCAGAGATCTAATGGATGGGATAAAGACTGGAGTTAATAATGTGGTATTGTGTACCGTAAACTTGCTAAGAGAGATTTAAGGTACTTTACCTTCACACACACACACAAAAGGAATTATTTGAGGTAATAAATACGTTCATTTGCTTGGCTGCAGTTATCATTTTCCCTATGTGTATCAAAATATCCTACTGCACACCTTAAATATACACAATTTTAAAAGACCTCATTTCCTAATGAGGTAACATTCTGATGTGCCTAATAAATATGAATTTTGGAAAGATACTTACTAACCCAGTTTAGGGACATTTCAAGCAAGGATACCAGATGACACCTAAGAACTTCAGGTGGTTCCTTGCAGTTAAGGGGTAATAGGTGAGGGAAATAAGGAGAAAGAGTTGGAAAGAGCCTAAAACAAATCAAAAAGCATCTCTTGTTAGATATGAAAGACTTTAGATTTTCCACGGAAAGGCAGTAAGAAAAAAATAGGTGGGTTTTAAGCAGGTAAGTGTTAGAAACACCACTACCACTCTGGCAGGTGTAGATATTTGGAAAGAAGTGAAATCAGAAGCAAAGATGCCAGTTACAGCACTGTTGCAGTAATTGAAGCAAGATAAGACCTTAGAATAACATAGTGCCTGTGAGGATGAAATGAGAAAATACATTTGAATTTTTTAAAAAATACATAATTGATAGAATTTTGAGTGGGTAAGATTAACAAAATATGTGTTGTTGAAGACTGAACATGATGAAAGCTGATGAAGTTCCCAGACTTGACCCAGAAATCTGGCCTGAGCAACAAGGTTGATCATCATGTCATTAAAGAACGTTGGTAATCCATCTTTAAAAGGAAGGCGACTTGAATATATTGGAAAGTGTGTGCATGTGTGTGTGTGTGGGGTGTGTGTGTGTGTGTGTCAGTTGCTAATAATTTTGTATAAGAGAGGCTGGGACAGAAATACCGTTTTGGAGGAAGAGCCCTCAAATTAGATTGAGCCCGAGCTCCCTGAAAAGGTAAGAGTAACTGCACAAGATGGAAGAGAGAGCTGGAAGAAGCAGGTGATGGATCTCAGTGCCAGCACTGAAAAGAACTCACAATAGGACTGAGAAATTCAAGGAGGGAATGCAAGGGAGATCTTCGCACAGTGACTGAGGCCCCCTCTCCTGACACTGACATGTGGCTGTAGAGGGCAATGGAGACACAGGGCCGGTGGTTTTGGGAATATTGGGGGTGGGGGCAGGGAGAAGGATGCTATTGAAGAATGGGAGGATGTTTTTGTTCCTTTGTTTAAAACAAGAGTGAGTTAAGCCTTTTTATGTTACTGGTATGAAAAGCCTTCATAGAGGAACAGGATGAAGGGGCAGGATAAAGAAGGAATAGTCAAGAATGTAAGAGAAGGAAATCAAGAACAAGAGTTGGGCCTTTCTCGATGCCTCTAAAACAAGCCCAGCAGTGGGACTCCAGTTATCTATCTCAAAGTTGTTGGAAGAAAAGGATAAAATAATGATGTGGCTCACTCGCTGCAGATGGTCCACACTCCACCTCCCCACTCCTCCACTGATCACAGTGAAAGAAGAGATTGCCAGCTCATCATTGACTGTGGGTCCGGCATGTGCAAAGCTGGCTTTGCTGGGGAAGACATCCTCTGAGCCACATTTCTCTCCATCCTTAGGTACCCCCGGCACCATGGTGTGATAGTGGACATGGACCAGAAGGACTCATACGTGGGTGATGAAACCCAGAGCAAGCCAGCATACCAACCCTGAAGTACCCCATCTAGTACTGCACAGACACCAGCTGGGATGACATGGAGAAGATCTGGTACCACACCTTCTACAACAAGCTGCGCATGGCCCTGGAGGAGCTCCCAGTGCTGCTGAGGCCTCCCTGAACCCAAAGGCCAATAGAAAGATCACTTAGAACATGTTTGAGACTTTCAACACCGTGGCTGTGTATGTGGGCTTCCAAGCTGTAATGTCCTCCAGGCCTTTGGGCACACCACTGCTATTGTCATGGAATCTGGAGATGGACTCACCCACACAGTATCTATCTATGAGGGCTATGCCCTCCCCTAGCTGTCCTACATCTGGACATGGCTGGTCAGGACTTATCCAACAACTTCATGAAGATCCTCGCAGAGCACAGCTACAGCTTCACCAACACAGCTGAGAGGGAGATCGTGCGTGACATCAAGAGAAGCTGTGCTCCTGGACTTTGAGCAGGAGATGACCACCACTGCATCCTCCTTCTCCTGGAGAAGAGCTAGCAGCTGCCCAACAGCCAGGTGATCACCATCAGCAATGAGTGGTTCTGGTGTCTGGAGGCTCCATTCCAGCCCTCCTTCCTGGACATGGAAACTTGCAGCATCCATGAGACCACCTTCAGCTCCACCATGAAGTGTGATGTGGTCAGCCACAAAGACCTGTAGGCCAACATGGTGCTGTCCCATGGCATCACCATGACCCAGGTATCATAGACAGGTTGCAGAAGGAGATTGCTGCCCTGGTACCCAGCACGATGAAGGCCAAAATCATTTCCCCACTGAGTGCAAGTACTCAGTGTGCATCTGTGGCTCCATCATGGCCTCACTGTCCACTTTCCAGTGAGTCAGACCCCTCCATCATCCACCGCAGAAGCTTCTAAATGGACTGCAAGCAGATGCATATAGTATTTGCTGCATGAGTTAATTCAGAAGTATAAATTTGCCCCTGGCACGTGTATACACCTCATGCTAGCCTCACAAAACTAGAATAAGCCTTTGAAAAGAAATTTGTCCTTGAAGCTTATATCTGATAACAAAACTGGATTGTAGAACTTGTGGCTGATTTTAACCTTGTCTTCAGGTTAACTATTCCCTTGGCATTTGATTAATACCCTGTATATATCTTTGATTTCAACCTTAAGTACATGTATCCTGGTTACTTCATGGCTGAGGTAAGAACATGCTTGTGAGAGATAAGTCCATGTCTTGGTAAGTCTGAGTAGTCAGCAGTCTCCAATCTGCACAGGGTATTAATGTATTAGGGCTGAATGTCATGGGATTTCTCTAGAGGCTGGCAAGGCTCCTGAACCACTGTCATTTCTATCTTGCCCATCTATCAGGGTTGGAAAAGTCCAAGCCATAGGATCCTGTTTCCTTTCTTATCTGATGTTTTCCTGCCAGAACACCATGAACTCTCACTTGCCTTGAGTTGGAAGCAGTTTGCATTTATACCTGTAAATTTATTCATCCTTTTAATTTAAGTAAGGGTTTTTTGTACACAATTCTTGATTCTTTAAGAGATGACAACAGACTTTGGTTTTCTACTGTTACGTGAGAACATGAGGCCCCAGCAACACATCATTGTGTAAGAAAAAGATGAAAGTGCTGCCATAACCAGAAAAAAAAAAAAGATAATGATGTGAAACCACTTTGAAAAGTGGTTTCAAATAGATTGGAATAATGAAAATATAGTTACTATTAAAACAATACTATTAAAACAACGTTTTCAGTGATGTACTGTGAGGTGTGTGTTAGGTTAGTTTTTTAAATTTTCTTAAGTAGTATAATCTACAGAACTAGGATGGCAAATATAAGTATGCTCAGGCTAGGTGTGGCTATTCTGAGGCTTATCATACCCCAAAACTGATGGCACACAGTAAAATTTTTTTTTCCCACAGAGAAAAGGAAAGGATTTGTAGCTCTGGCGTGCTCATTTTCATTTCTCCAATATGGAAATTATGGGATATGATACTAAAATTGCATTTTCCAAACCCCATTGCAAATACACGTCCTCCATATTTTCATCAGAAATATTAAAGTTTCACAAACCCACCAAGTGGTACAATGAATTGACATTCCTCCTCCTTTTTCATATTCATGAATTTCTACTCTGTCCTATCACAATAAACACCAATATAATAATTAATAATTAAGCTTAGGCCTTCACCCTTTTCCAAGATCTCTAAACAATGAAGATACAGCCACAGGCAGAAACTTGACCTATTAAAGAGATTTTGAAGAGGGAGAGAGAGAACACCTCATTAAAAATAATCCTCAATAAATATTGAAACAAAGGTACTTCTTTCTCATTTACCAGCAACCCACTCACCTTTCACTCACTGGTATGTTCAATGACCAGTGCGTTTGCAGTACTTATACCTACTCACGTTCTTTCTAAGTGATCAAAAAGATGATCACAGAAAAAGGTCTTCAATTGCAATAAAGAACACTACACGTTTAGTACATGCTAGAAAAATGGACTACAATATTAAATCAAATGAGACCAAGATTTCGTTCAATTCAATTCCGAAAAAAAAAAATGAAGCACCAAGCTAAGCACCAGCTCTATTATTTTCTCAGTGTGTAAAAGCTCTATGTTGATAATTAATGAATGCATGAGGAAAGTTTGTATCAAAATACTAAAGGAAGGCGAGTGCAATGCACATGGTTCTTACCAATGCAAAAACAGCAGAAACTCTTACATGTTTCATCAAAGTTTAAAACATTTTATAACATGGTCAAACCAGTCTAGATAGATTCCTTGTTTTTGGTGAAAATTCAGAAAGAAGTTATTTCTTTGATCTAAGATTTAAACTACTTTGGAAATAAAACATGAAAGTAAGAGGATTGTCAAAAGTGCGTACATGGTAAAAACCAGACAGCTGCCCCTCTCATTACCCATTAATCTTACATATTCTACACATAAGTCTCTTCGGCATTTGAAAAACGCTAATAATGGACATAATTAGAAAGAAAAAGGTAAAGTAACAATGGTGGCCACAGAACAATTTTCAAAAACTACAAACATATACTATAGATTTATCACTCAGATTTCTCAAATGGAGACTTCTTGAAATTTTGAATTACAGGAAATTTCTGTCAGTATTGAGAATGATTACTCACGATTTTTTTAATCCATAAAGTGAACAGATGCTGTTTTCACATTTTTATAGAGTTATCAGACTAGGGATAAGTAAATTGATTGGTCAAGAGATTGCATCCCTTATATTGGAATAAAGATTATAATTAAAGAGAAGTCTATGTTAAGGGTCATGACAATCAAAATATCTCAGTTAATATATTTGGGAAAAAAACAAACAGGACTGTCTGTATGCTATTAGGCTCTTATGTCACTCTTGTATGAACACCATGATTCTTTCTGAAGCACATTGATAGAAGTACCAAGATTTCCATATTTAATGTATTCTAAACAGTCCAGATAGATATATATTAATATTTTAAAGATGATATATGATTGTGTGTGTGTGTGTGTGTGTGTGTGTGTGTGTGTCCCTCAGGAAGTAGGCAGAAAAAGCTATGCCTTGTTTTCCCAAAGAGCTTACTTTGTGCTTGTGTTTTCAATTCTTCCTCTTTCAGTTCATAGATGAATAAGCACTAGAGTTTAAGAGTGGAAGGCTGCAACACACCAATACTAATCTGGGCTGAACTTACCGCTCTATCCGTATCCACATAAAATATTTTAAAGTCCATCTTATTTAAAAAGATTAAAGAATCTATTTTGAGACTGTTTATCAAGTTGCTATCCTGGCCCTTAATAGGTACTCGACAAAAGCTTATAGAGCAAGGAAATGAATATGCCAGCCTCAAAGAGTTACCTCTTTATTGAAATGCTCACCTATTTAGGTTGAATTCTTCCTTTCCTGGACCCTCCCTTTAACAGCTAACTAATCTTTCTTATCAGTTAGTGAATTCCACTCTAGACTTTACTACATTTCTTAATAAATAGTTCCCAAAATAAAAAACAGAAAACAAGTAGTTGACAAAGTAACCTAAATGGTGGCCTCAAAGTATCTGTGGGGTTTATCTGGGATAAGAATATAGAGCCAGGTGACCCTTAGCCATTCCAGATGTCATCTCATGTGCTCCACCATGCTAAAAAATGCACCTAGCAGGGAGCTTCAAGAGGAAAGTGACTCCATCACTTTAGCAGGCAATGTAGCAGGTTTAGATATCTCTTACCACTTCCTAAGTAAAATAATTTTTAAGTTTCAAACTTAATTTTAATAAACATATTTTGGAAACTGGATAACAAGTATCAAAATAATAGATTATATGATTTTTTAGCTTTTATAGTAAGGTAATAGCAAAATATTTTAGCAGTGTACTTTAACTCTGAGGAAATAAATACCCTAGTAAAAGGGTCAGATCACTACATGGTACCTGGAGGTCTAATGGAAGCCCAATTCCCTTGGCTTGATTTTCAGTTCCAGCAGTTACATGCTGCCCAACTGTGTCTGTTTAATTACCTCTAAAGCAGACATATAAGTCAACTTCAAAAGGTTATACAGAGAATTGCAAGGGTAATGTATACAGCTTAATCCAGGTACCCCAAATGTTAGGCTCCTTTTCCTTGACCCTCATTAAACACACACACACACACACACACACACACAGACACACACACAGAGCACACTTCACTTTCTTCTTAAACAAGATACAAATAACAAAAGTAATTTCTCTTGACTTTTCCAGCCAAGTTGTAGTATTTATAATATATAACCATAAAATAGTGTATGCTTTGTTCACATGTTAAAACTACTTCTATAGAATACACAAAATGTTTGTTTTCATCATTTAGGGAGAAAAGTTTTCTAAACTACATTTTTTCTTTCCCTCATTTTTAATTATATTATAAATCTGATAAAATGTATGCATACTTATTGCAGAAATTTGAAAAATATACAGAAAGGAGAAAAAAATTAAAATCATTAATAATTCCCAAACTCAGAGACAATTATTGCTAATCTTGATTTCCATTCTATGCATTTGAATGAGATTTTTCTGTACATCCTGTTTTGTAACCTTTTTACAGTTATAAATATTCTGTGAACATTTTGAATGTTTCAGTATTTTAAACATTCTATATAAGATAAATATCATTTTGATGGCTGCATATTATTTTATCTTTTGGTTTTACCATAAATTGTTTAATCTAAGAAATAATGTTGAACATTTGAAGTTATGCTGTGGCTGTTGTTTTTAAGCAAGACTGATGTAATGAACTGCATGTACCCATCCACGACCCAGCTTCAACAATTATCAACTCAGTCTTGTTTTATCTGTACCCTTACGCATTCCTCATACCACTCTCAAATTATTTTGAAACAAATCCACTCATTATTTCATCCGCACATATTTCACTGTGTGTCTTTAAAATAACTTTTTATCATAACCACAAAATTATTATCACACCTCAAAATATTAACATTCTTTCATATTAGCAAATATTTAGGCAGTGTTAAAAATCCTTCATCTTTACCCTTTTCTTCTCCTCCTTTCCTTTCCCTTTCCAGATTGCAATATCAACATCCAAATAAAATCCACACACTGCAAATGGTTAAAAGGTTCCTTTCTGTCTTTTTCCCCTTGAAATTTATTTGTTGGGAGGGGGAACAAAGAAAAAGAAACAACGACAACAAAAAACCAGGCCAATAAAACTATAGTATTTCCCGTGTTTTGGGTCAGTGTCACTTACCACGCTTTTCTATCAACCGTATTTCCTAGAAATAGTCTTAGATCTAGAATTGTATTCAAGTTTAGGTTCTGTATTGTGGCAAGAACATTTCATAGGTGTATGGTATACTACCCTCAGCTGGTATATAATATTGAATTGTTTACTTTTTTCTGATGTTAGCAGCCACTGATGATCCATGCCTAGACCCATTAATTTATCAGCATTGTACAATGGTGATATAACAGTTTTGCTAATATAAATAATACTACATAACTAAAATATCATAGCTAAATATCTGGGCACATCTATATACATGCTTATTTTTAGAAAAAAATTCTAAAAAATTAATATCTGAATCAAAGTAAATCAACATTTGGAAATTTACATTACAATACATATTGCCGAACTACCATCTTAGAAAGTTACACTAGACATCATCTCAATGTTGGCCTTTAGCATTGTTTTAAATATTTGTTCATTAGCCAAGAATAAGTTTATTGTGGTTGATTTTCAAATACTTTGCTTACCAATAGGATTAAACATATTTTATTTAAATTTAAATTTTCTTTTGTGAATTGATACCTTTGTTCTTTGATCATTTTTCTGTTAGATGTCTTTCTTTTATTGATTCCCTTAATAAGTGTTCTGGAAAGGATCTCTGATGAGTGAGATCTATTGTTATATACAAAGATAATATATACCTGTAACATTCCAGTACTCTGTATGCTATGTTTGCCCAGTCTAACATTTTATCCAAGATTCTGGTTGAAAATGGCAATGCAAACATCTGCAAAACATGCTGAACATGACTTTCATACTATTAGGAATGGAACTTTAATATGCTACAATGAGGAACTGAGGTAAGCAGGCTGGTCAAACATTATGCTCAGAAAAAGATTTGTTTTACTCTTATAATTTAAACATTAAGCCCATTAATTTTCTAATGATATTATGATTAAATAATATAAAACATTATACTAAATATTGTGGCCATAAAAAGTTGTCATATATCCATATAAAACTTATAGATTCATTGATCTCTTGGCTTTGCAAATATTTTTTCCACAAAGAAAATAGCAATGAGTATTTTTATTATGATGCACTTAAAAGGTAATAAGGAAGCTATAACAGTTAAAAAAAATATTGCTATAGAAGTTGACTCTTGTCATTTAAGAGTCCTGTACCTAAACATACCATGTCCCTTAGAACAGGCTTTATGCTGGAATATATATTTATAGATGCAGGCATGTACATTCAGTCCGATTTTCTGAATACATTTCTCTAAAATGGAGTTACAAATAATTAAAACTTATAATATGTCAGTATATAATGTATAATATATATATATGTCTATAACTGACATATTATACGTTATATCATCTAAGTCCAAATATGAAACTGTAAAAGTAATCTTTTGTAGGGAAGGTAGAATGTTGAGTCTACATCAGTGGGGAAAGCATAATATTTATAATTGAATCAAATAGATAAAAAAACACAATTAGGTCTCTGCCATATCAGCATTCACATTTATGCATTAAGATCATGCAAATAGAACTAGTTATTGCTCAGGTCATTTCGTTACAAGTGGTGGCTAAACTCAACAGTTTTCTAGTTTTAAGCATATAAAATATATAATAGAAATAATATAGTTCTTATTGAAGAATGGAAAGGAAAGTGGGAGAGAAGGAAAAATGGAAGAACAGAAGAAAAAGGGGAGAGAAGAAGGAAGGAAGACTTGCCCAGAAAATACTTTTTATATTAAATATAAATAATATAATTAAATAACCACAATTTTACTATAATCAGTTATAATCAACTTATTTTACTATAACCAGTTCCATAACTGCCTTTTCAGTTAAATGCCAGATAAGTTCACATTTGAACTTTAAGATAATTCTTTTATAGTGTTTAAGTAAAATCAGATATTTTACATTAATTTCCTCAATAGATCACAAATCGACACAATTAAATATGTCATCAACATTCTAAACTACTTTTTAAAAGATAGCACAAAGCTCTCACCTTCTTAGAAATGCATACACTTCCTCAAGGAAGGTTATTTTATTTCAAGTTCTATCAAATGGAATGAGGAAGGTTTAACTGGGCCTTTATTTAAATGTGGGCATTATTTAAACTTTCTAAACTTATGAGAGAGAGTAACAGGGCCCACCTCCCAGCACTGCTGTACCTTCACACAGTGATGACAGACGTTCACTTAGTGAACACTTGTTATTGCTGTCATCTCAATGATCATCATCATTTTGTCATCAAAAGTGCCTGGGAATTTATACATCAAAAGAGTTTCCCAAGAAAATAGTTGACCAGTAAAAAACTTCCATTCATCTAGCAAGGTTCAATATATCTTCTAAAATAATTTCCTCAAATGAGGACAAGTGAAATCAGTGGTTCTCAGTAAGGGGACAAGTTTGCTCCCCAGGAGACAACTGTCAATGTCTGGAGACATTTGTATTTTTCAAAAAGTAGGTGTAGAGGGGCTGGGGAGACTACTGGCATCTTGTAGACAGAGGCCAGGGATGCTGCTGAACATTCCAGAATGCACAGGACAGCCCCACTGCAACAAAGTATTATCAGGCCTACATTTCCATAGTGCCAAAGTTAAGAAACCCTGCAGTGGGGTCACCATATTCCTAATAAAGACATTTACCAAAAAGCATTCAGGCCTTCACTAAAACAAATAATCTTGAAAGTCTCCAATGTATTTTCCTAATTTACATTTAATAGTAATTACATTAAATCTACTGTTTCTCAAAGCTTAGTTCCATAATCATAGTTGTATTGCCCACTAATAGTATTCGCTTAAATATCTATGAAATTATCATTCCTTCTTGTACTAGTAGCTTATTAATACCTTTTGTGGGAAATTCTTAAGAGGCACTAATAATTTTCTACATTTGATATTTTAATATCTAGAATGTATTTTTTATCTTAATTATTTTACTGGGAGAAAAAAATACACTGTGAATACATGTTAGCCATATGGAAAAGACAATGAGGTTTAGTAATTAAAATTGAAAAGGTAAAGAACTATGCAGTAATTAGAACACTGATTAATCAGCTGATAATAATGCTGCTGGTTTCTCTTCTTATTGACCTAGGAAAAGTAGGTTTAGACCAATTAAATATAAATTATTCTCCTCTTTTTACATTCTGGGTAGCTTCCAGTACTGTAAGTCATACTACATTTAAGAAGTACCATTGAAATGCTTTTACTAAATTGGGGAGTTCAACAAAAGATAGAATTAGGTTTATGTTCCAAATATACAGTTGCTTTTATCTCAGGCTAAATTATACAGAGCTAGTTTATTTCAATATTATCTAGGGAATACTAAAATTAGAATAAATTGCTATTTTTGAAAAATCCTCTGATGACACTCAGTTAAACAGCGAGGTATTTATTTTACTAAGTCTAACATGAGAAATCAGAAGGACTGAAATTAAGGAATATAATTAGTATCACATGTGAGTATGTCATGAAAGTCTGCAGCCATGCTAGTTAATAGAATAGATTCTGGTATTAAGAAAATAATAATCATTAATTCTTAACCAATCAGTTTTCTAGAAGAGATCTCCCCTAAAAAAAAAAAAAAAAAAAGTAACAACAACCCAAAGCAAACAAACAAATATAGAGAGCTATTGTTGGAGATTCCTGAATTCTATAATGTGTATTGTCGGTAAAGCCCATTTTTTAATATCCTAAGACTCGCCCACCCCCCAAAATAAACAGCTAGAGGTACCAAATGAAAAATCATGATTTAAAAAGAGTAAACTCTCTCTTCTTTTCAATCAAGTTAATTATACTCAGGTAGCAAAGAAATTTTGATAAAGCCAAGCGGTTAAGATATTGGTGCAGTCTATAATTTGCTATACCTTGCCCTCATCTTCTAATGCAGGATCCAGTCTCTTCTAACTAGCAGAGGGAGTTATTCCTTGATAGATCAACTTGTGGAAAACCAGCTTCCTCTCCCCCTTTTCTGCTATCCTCTTTCCCTGTATGTCTCGCCCCAAATCCCCAACTCCTGCTGAAGCTCTGGAGGTGATAAAGGTGCCCAGTTTTCAGTAGATGAATGTCTTCATAGGCTACTGCTTGAGAGGTAGATGTCAAAGCAGAGCTTCATGTACTGAATCTTAGAAAATCTCCTTTATATATGTATATTACATAAGTAGTATTATATGTGTGTGTGTGTGTGTGTGTGTGTGTGTGTGTGTGTGTGTGTGTGTGTGTGTATTTAATTCAGTGTTCTTTAAGGCCTCACAAGGCATATGAAGATGATTATAGCAAAAAGGGCAACTACAAACAACAGCATCACTTAACAGTATATGGGTACTTGCTCTGAGGCAGGAACTTTGACAAAGACTGACATTTATTGAATCATTAATCCTCAAATAGTCCAATGAGCTAGTATCTATTTTAGCCTCACTTCACAGTTGAGGACTAAGCCACAGAAGATTAAAAAATAATAATAATAGAATGCAGGATTGATGGAAATTGAACTCAAGGATTCTGACTCCTCTGTCCTGACTTCCCTGGCTCTGATTTTTAGTTGTTTGAACTCTGGATTTCAGCAATATAAATACCATATGAGAAGAGGGAATTATTTATCCATTTTATAGGTAAGTGTATGTTCAATATTTATCACTAATAGTGATTTAAATAATAGTGGCTAATGTAATTATTGATAATGCTTTACTGATTATTATATGTACATAAAATATATCCGGGGCCCAGTGAGATTTCATAGTCGTTGTTAATGATAGGAAGGCTGATACAAAAAAGGCTTCCCCATTAAATGCTCTGGTGGAAGACGGTTTTTAAAATTATTTCTTGGATTTTTTTCTTAATACAAGGGCCATCCATTTAATAATTTTATTCAATATACCTAGTCTCTTGTCAACCCCTGTTCAAGTTGCAATATTTGATACTAATGGTTATCTGTTCATTCACACATCTGACAATTCCAGAAGATAACAGCAATGCATAAAACTGTCCTCATGAAGCTTACAGACTAATTACATAAAATAAGAGCTAAAACTGATGACACAGTGAAAAGGTAGGAACATTTCATTTGTAAGTTCTTTGTAGAAGTCAGGGAGCTGGTGTTTCATCTGAAATGTTTAATCAGAATTTCAACTTCAACATTTTGAGAACTTTTTAAACTATTATAGTTAATCTAACACATGGATAGCACTTGGTAATTAACACATTACTGGTTTTGTTCCCAAATCTCTGAATTTAGGTCAAATTTTTGTCCCTGATTTACAGAGGAAGAAACTGTAGCTCAAAGAAATTAAGCTACTTTCCCAAAAATATGAAATAAGTAGAAAATCTAGAACTGAAAATTTAAGATGTGGTAGGCAAATCAAACAAATAAAACACTAACAATAAATATACATGCACAAGATATGATATGATATATGATATGATATGATATATGATATATGATAAGAAGCCATGTGAACAAAGCTTATTTATTCCCCAAATGTTTACTCTAGCTAGAAAGCAGCCACATATAATAGGTGGTCCTCTATCTGGACTGTGATAATTGAGTCAACATTCAAATGAATATAGATGTGAACAAAAAAGGCAATGCACAGGTACAACATCACAAACCAAGACAGGGTGTGAACCCATAAAAGTATCTGGTACATTTAAGGAATTGCGACTCTTGAGGGTTGCTAAAGCATAGGGTCAGTGAGGAGGAAGCGTTAAATGACAGTCAGGACTGTGTACTGAAGGATCTATGGGAACTATGTAATGAATGTTGTAAGCAGTGTAGAATCATTAAAGGTTTTAAATGGGAGATGTGAATTTTGTGTGATATGATTAATATTGTAGGAAATTAACACTGTCAGCACAATGAAGGAAGGATTGGCAAGGTAAAAGCTCTACAGTTTGCTTATCTCCTCCAAGGCTCACAGTGTGTGTGTGAAGAACAGATAATAGGTCCACATGACTGAACGGGAGAGCAACTGGAAGACAAACACAGGAAGGAGAGACGGTAAAGTTAGATTAGGTCAAGACTCTGCAGCACCTGGTTGTTAATAATTTAATCTTTATTATATGGACAGGTTTTATAGCACTTAGGATCACAATTAGTTGTCCATGTGCATTTCCCTCAGTACCTAGCATTGGATCACTGGCTTGTACATGTGGTAGACAAGCAGTACGTTTTTTGTTATTTTTTTATATAGAGCTAAATCTAATCAAAACTGACAAAGACACAGGGATGACTGTAGAAACATGATATATGCATTCTAAAAAAAAACCCTCAAGTTCTACAAAATTAGACAATAAAAATAAAAGTTGATTTTAAGGGAGAATTTTAAGATTTTAAGAAAAAATGTTGGGGGTATTAAAATTATAATCTATGAAACATATCAGTTGATCTCATAATAATCAAATAATTCTAATTTTAAATATTTTCACAGTTTAAAAGACATGTTAAATGAATAATAAGTAAAGCAATACTATAGTAAATATGGGGCTTCACTTTTAAATAATGATGAGTAAAAGTGGCTTGATGTAAGAGGGTATAGGAAAAGCTGAAGTTGCTGATGAATTATATAAAAAAAGAACAAAACACACACTGGGAATACTGCTTAATTAGATCATCCGAAACAGAGGATATGATTAAATTGAACCAGGGAAAGGACTTGCAGTCAATAGGCTATTTCTCTATGTTTTGCATGTTCTGCTGTGTTGGCTTTACTTTAAGTCTAAATGCTAGTACAAAATATTAATTGCAATATGAACCCACATGATTTCCATCTAAATATGTATCATTCCCATATTTACAATGGTATAAGAGCTAATTAACACTGTAGAAGTGCACATAAAGCAGGATAGACTATAACTGGAATTACTGAATCTTCTAACATCAACTATGTGGATTTTTGTAAAATAAGCATACACTGAAGAATATTTATAACATGAATAATATGTGAACAAAATAGCAAAAAAGCAAACAGCCACACAGTCACTATCCAGTTTTTAAAATAACATTTTTGTTACTTTTGAAGCCACCTCTCTGATCACATCCCCATCAGCACCTCACACTGAGAGGTAACCACCATCCCGAGTTTAGTCCATGTCATGCCTTATTTATTACCTTGGTAATATTTTGATTTTGCACGTTTAAATAAATGGGATTATGTTGAACATAATATATGCCTTGGTTTGTTCACTCAATATTATGTTTTTTAGACTTCATCATAATATATGTAGTTGTATCAAATCCATTTACACTGTCTTATAATATTGCATTTCATAGAATACATCAAAATTCACTTATCCATTCTACTGACAATGGACATTTGGATATTTTCCACTTTTCTTGCTACTATAAAAATATTTATGCACGTTATTTTTCATATATACAAGTACACATGTAAAGCATTTTTGTTGGATAAACTCTGCTGAATTATAGGGAATCTCTATGTTCCACTGGATTATATGATACAGAATGATTTCTAGAGGGGTTCTAACTATTTTCATTTCCAAATACATTGCATAAGAGTTTCCATTCTTCTACATTTCTACCAGCGCAAGATATTGAAGACTTTTAACTTCTACCTATCTGGTAACTGTAAATGGTAATTTTATTATAATTTCAATTTGTATTTGATGACTGCTAGCGCAGCCAAACATTTTTTGTTTGTTTTCTAATCATGTATCCTTTAATGTGAAATGCAAAATCTATCTTTCCTTTGGCATTATTTGTCTTTTACATATAAATGTGTACAATATCTTTGTACATTGTAGATTCAAATACTTTGTCAATGCAAGTGTGTGTATACGTATTTTACATGCACACACACATATATAGTTAATTAACATGCTCTTCCCATTTGTGGTCTATTTTCGCTTTATGATATCTACTGAAACAGATACTCACATTTTTATGAGTCAAATTTGCCTTTGTGTCTAATTGTTTTTATTAAAAACTTTTTAACCCAAAGACAAAAATATATTCTTTTATATTAACTTCCAGAATTTTAGAAACTTCACATTTTAATAGATTTTTAATACATGGGACTAATTTTTATATATGCTGTGACATAAAGAGTGAGGCAAGTTAGGTTATTTTTTCCCCATATTGACAAGGACCTGTCTCAGCCTGTCTTATTGTACTCAATACTTTCCCTCACTGACTAATGTCAGTGGGGTCTTAACGAAAGTGTGGGTCTGTTTCTGGTCCTTCTCTTCTGTTCCCACTCACCTATTGGTCTAAACCTGAACAAACAACATAAATCATAACCATTCTGGCTTTATGGTTTATGTCCTCCATCCTTACTGGTTTTCTGCAGGAGTGTCTTGGCTTTTCTTGTTTTCCATACACATTTTTAAATCACATTATCCAATTCCACATTTAAAAAGATAAAACTTTCAAAATTTCACCATTTATTATCATACTATTTTTTGTAGAAACCTGTTATTTGGTTAAGAATTTTTTTCTACCTACTTTGCTAAAAATGTTAATCATTATTTATTATTGAATTTTATCAAGTAATTTTTCTGGGCCTACAAAATAGTTGTTTTTTAATGCTGTGCCAGCTTATATTCCCTCTTTTTTTAATAATAAAAAAAAAAGCTAATTAGTTTTGTAATGATGTTTATACATTCCTATATTTATTCGGCTAATACTTTAAGTTTTTAAATCTAAGTTCATGGTAAAATCGAGCTATAATTATTTCTTATATTGTCTCTCTCAAAAAATACGCTGGAGAGTAGACTTTTTCCTCTCTTCTGAATTAATAAGATTGGGATTTTCAGTTGCTTAAAGTTTTGGTAAAAGATCCCAACAAAATTGTGTGATAGTGGTGATATTTGAAGAGAAGATTACTGATTCAAATCTTTAATGGATATGAACATTCAATTGTTCTATTTTTCACCCTGTTTTGGTAATTTATGTCAGGGACTTGACATTTCACATGGTCTCAACTTTGGTAGCATAAAGGTGTTCATAATGCTCTTTTCAAATCTCTTTAAACTCTGATGAACTTTTTCATTTTTTATTCATTCTTAATACTATTTATTTTGCCCTTTTTTGAGTTTTTTGAACTCTCTTGCCAGTCTTTTTAATGAACCAGCTTTGATCTTTTTTTTAATTCCTTTTTTTGTTGTTGTTGTTTTCCTTTCTCCTATTATCTTTGAACTTATTCTCAATTCTTCTTCCAATTAAGGCATTAAAACTTGATCAAATTTGGCTAATTTTCTGTATATCTTGTGGTTATTGTGGATAGTATTCTCTATACATCTGTTCCGTAAAAGTTGCCTACATTATGTTCTTCAATTCCTCCTGATCTGTAAAATCCTAGAGACATATATTCAAACCTAGTACACCTGGCCTTTTTTTCTTGTAGTTCTGTCAATTTTGGGCTTTACTTATTTTGAAGCTGTAGTTCTAAATACATAAAGTTTAAACTTTTATATCTTAATTAAAACTTTCACCAGTATGTTCTAGCCCCCTTTATATCTAAATTATATATATATATATATATATTTTTTTTTAATTTTTATTTTTATTTATTATTATTATTTTTTTTTTTTTGCTGGGCATGGTGGCTCATGCCTGTAATCCCAGCATTTTGGGGGGCCGAGGTGGGTTGATCACCAGAGGTCAGGAGTTCAAGGCCAGCCTGGTCACTATGATGAACGCTGTCTCTACTAAAAATGCAAAAAATTAGCTGGGTATGGTAGTGTGCACCTGTAATCCCTGCTACTTGGGAGGCTGAGTCAGGAGAATAGCTTGAACAGGGAGGTGGAAGCTGCAATGAGCCAAGATTGCACCACTGTATTCAAGCCTGTGTGACAGAGTGAGACTCTGTCTCAAAAAATAATAATAAAATAATCTTTCTACTGCCTAAATATCTATCTTATCTTGTGCAAATATACATATTCAAGATTTTGTTGATTAATGTTTGCCTGAAACTTTTTTTTTCTTTCTTTTACGACTTAAGTTTTTATGGTTCACTTCTTTTAGGCTGAAATTTGTGTATGTGTGTGTTTTTAAAATGTATCCTAGCTTCTAAACCAAAAGTTTGAGCCATATTTTTAACTGAAAACTTTTATTCATTTAATTAGTTGTACTTTCTATTTATCACTTTTCCCATTCTTTTATTAACTATTTCATTGACTTTTATGTTGATTTTTTTCCTCATTACAATTTTCAATTCAATAACTTGAGAGCTAGACACATATTTTATCTTTTAGTGGTTCTTTAGAAATTTTATTAAGCAAAGTCCAGGCACAGTGGCTCATGCTTGTAAATCCAACACTTTGGGAGGCCAACATGGGAGGATCACTTGAACCCAAGAGTTTGAGACCAGGCTGGGCAACGTGGCAAAACCACATCTCTACAAAAAGTAAGGAATTAGCCCAGTGTGATGGTGTGTCCCTGCAGTCCCAGCTACTTGGGAAGCTGAGGTGGGAGGATCACTTGAGCCTGCGAGGTTGAGGCTGCAATTAACCGTGGCCATGCCATGTCACTGCACTCTAGCCTACATAACCTTGAGACCCTGTCTCAAAAAAAAATAGATAAGAAAATTTAATAAACATACTTAAAACATGAAGATAACCAATCTTTTAAAATTCCTTCCAAACTTTACAAGAATCTTGGAACCCTTTAATTGCTTTCTCCAAATATTATTTTGGGGCTGTATCTTGCTTAATTATACCCTCAAATTAGAATTCTACATATTTACATTTTTTTTTTTTATTCTTAGACTTTCAAAACGGGATTGCTCTTCTTCCTGAAGGACTCGTTTTAAAATTCTCTTCGGTAAGAGTGTTGGTAGTTAATTGTCTCAGCACTATTTGCCATAAATTTTCTTCATATTACTTCATTCTGAGTGGACCATTTTCTGGATGTATAATTTTAAGAAGACAACTATTTTTTTTTTTTTTTTTTTTGAGACGGAGTTTCACTCACGTTACCCAGGTTGGAGTGCAATAGCGCGATCTCGGCTCACCGCAACCTCCACCTCCTGGGTTCAGGCAATTCTCCTGCCTCAGCCTCCTGAGTAGCTGGGATTACAGACACACACCACCATGCCCAGCTAATTTTTTTGTATTTTTAGTAGAGACGGGGTTTCACCATGTTGACCAGGATGGTCTCGATCTCTTGACCTTGTGATCCACCCGCCTCGGCCTCCCAAAGTGCTGGGATTACAGGCTTGAGCCACCGCGCCTGGCCAAGAAGACAACTATTTTTAATACGCAGATACAATTCCACACTTTCCTCTACCTTCCACAACTATTATTGCAATGTCACCTGTAAATATAATCATTATTTCTTTGTGTTTAATGTTTTTTATTCACTGAGCAGCTTTTTAGATCTTTTCTGTGCTTTTGTCTTCTGCAGATTCATTATGAATTAAAAGTTAAATATTTCCCATCAATTCTGCAAATCTGTTGCCATTATTTCTCTAAATAGCGCCTTTTTTGACATTCTGACCTTGTCTTCTGAGGGTCTAGTTAGAGATGTATGAGACTTTTTCCATTATTACATGTCTACCCACTTGTCTTCTTCTATATTTTCTATCCTTTTGTCTTTCTGAATTATTTCCTCAGATATTCCAGTTCCCTCATACTCTCTTAGCTTCTGTATTGTTTGCTATTTAACCAATTTTTAAATTTTGTTAAAAAGTGATTTCGTTAAATTTAGATGTTTCAAACCTGATTGATAGTCCTTATATAAATTTTTCTACCAATCTTCAAATTCTTTGAACGTATTAGTCTAATTTTATGATTATATAAATTTATTTTGTTTAATTTCTACTGGTTAATATTGCTACCTATTATTTTTGCTGGTTCTCATTCATGGTGATTTATCTCCTTATTTGTATATGGGAGTTTTATTTTTTTGATTATGCATTCACTTCCTTCTAACTTTATCTTTAAGAATTCTATGAAGCCTGAATTGAAAGTAATTTCTTTTAAACTGGATTTCTATTTACCTTCAGACCATTACAAATGAGGTACCTTTTTAAAACAAATTCTTTACATGAGGTTTTCCTATTTGTTTTGTTTTTGTTTCCAAAGAGATATTTTAATTTGGGTCCAAACAAGACCAGCTTGTATTATAAAATTTCAAAGATGTTTCCCACCCCTTTCTACCTACCAGCAAAATTTTGTGTAAGAAATTTCTCCTGTTTATGGAAGTTTATTTCTAGTTCACCCTTAAGCTGAAAGGGCAGCCTTCTGGGGTACCAGAGTCATGTAACAGTCTCCCAAAAGATCTCACATCTTATATAGGCAGTAGTTTTGTTTTAAGTCTCTTCTGCCCTGCTGAGAAATCAAAATCAAAGATCAATTTCATTCTAGTCATGCAAAGGCCTCGTAGGCAAAAGCCAACTTTAGTACTAGCTTATCTATCTTCACCTATTCCCACATTTAGTCGTTTGTTGGAGTTGGAGGAAACCAAAATTTCTTGCTAGATCTGCAATGCAACTTTTAAGTTTTATCTTTTTTTTTTTTTTTTTTTTTTTTTTTTGTTGTTTTTTTTTTTTTTTTTTTTTTTTTTTAATGGGAGTGTGGTTCAGGGTATCTATTCTGCATATTGTCAGAAGGGAAATCAAGATTGTTTTTCTCTTCCATTGTTTGTTTTATAAATCCCCCATTGGTTTACCTGATATTGCTGGATGAATACTGAATTAATTTTGTGTGAAGAAATGGATGACCAAAGAATCAGCTTCTCTGTACCATCACTCAGTATCATGGATTTGAAGACTAGATGGTAAATATTTTAGGTTTTACAGTTTGTGTGGTCTCTATTCCAGCTATTCAACTATGCCTTTGTAGTTCAAAGCAGCCACATAAGATACCTAAAAGTGAATAGTTGTGTTCCAAACAAATAGGTAAAAAATTTTATTTACAGAAAAAAGACAGTGAGTCAGATTTGGCCTATGGACTTCAGTTTGCCAACCCATGCTCTCTCTATACCATCATAGTTTTTTTGTTTTGTTTTGTTTTGTTTTACTGGATTCATTTAAGTGATGAACAGAATCACAATATGAAGAAAATATTTTATGAATACATCCAACTGATGGGACATATAAAATGCTTAGGCCCCCAAAAAATAAAGAGAAAAAAAATCAACCTATGCATTGTCTAAATAAGTAATGATGAACTCCCACTGCTACACAAACAACAGCAACAACAAAACTCTAATCACAAGAATAATGTCTTGGGAAATACAATAAGCTTTATGAGCATGTCCCTGAAACACACAGATATACTGACTCTCTACAATGTACATCAATTTCCTAGTAAAACAAAGAAAGTGAGAGGATATATCCATCTTTCCAGCTGCCTCTCAAGGGCTCACAATCCAAGAAACCCTCCAGTGGTATCTCACTAGAGATAAAGTTTGCACCAGAACTTACATGGTATCATATACCTTTCATTAAATTTTCCAGAGAACACTGTGTATTGGAAAATGAGTGGAAATTATATTACTTGGGATTGGCTATAACGTACACCCTTGAACTGGGCAATACTTAAATGATTCTCAGATGGCAATATTGAGATTAAAAAGGTTACTCCCTTGAAAATAAGTCTTCTTGGTGTTTCACAAAATAGAACTTTATAAATTTAGCACTAAATATCTTTATAAGACATGAGGCATCCCGTGGAGCATGCTTTATTAGTTTGGCCATTAACTTTGCGTGGGCCTTTAAAAAACTTTAGTTTATATTTTATATAATTTATATTATAAAACATAAGGAAACATCCAAAGTTTACAACATAGTATTTTACTTTAATATCAGAGACCATGAAAAATAGCAGCTATTCATCTTCATGGACAGCCAAAAATACCCAAACATGACAAAAACATCCAGAAGGATGTTACTTTTCCAGCTGATACTCTAAGACTATAAATGCTTAAAGTATTGGCTATGGATAAAGTATTGGCTTTTTCTTTCTTTCTTTTTTTTTTCAGACATGTTCATCAACTTCTGTGTGGAGATAATACAATATTTGCTAGTTTGAAGAAGAAAAAAGCAAGAACCACTATTCCAATACAGTAGTACTCAACTATATTTCAAAATAGTTCAACATTTTATATCAAATATATATACATGTGTGTGTGTGTGTGTGTGTGTGTGTGTGCCCCCAAACTGGGCAGAAATGAGATCAACTGTTTTGCTGAAGTCTGAACTAGCAGATGAACACTACCCCAAATAGTGTTTTCTGCTTGTCTCTAAAGATGAATATAGGCAATGCCTATGGCAGAAGATGAAACATGATGATGAGAGGCACTATCCTTGTTTCTATAGATTCAGATATCTACACAGCTATCATACACACCATTAACTTCCAGTTACTGAAGGATCCCACCATTCATAATAAAAGAGGAAAAATATATTCTCCTTCTACCCTTCTAGGTTCTCAGCCTGGGTCGCTCCATAACCAAAGAAGCATTAACAGGAAAAAAGCATTTACTTTACTTGATACTCATATGATGTTTAATGTTTTTACTGTATTGCAATTTTACTATTTCATGTGTTTTACCATCACTTTATTCATGAAGAACGGGAAGTGTTGATAAAAGAATTCTTCACACTTTCTACTCAAAGAGGAGTCTATGAACCAACACAGTAGTTTTATCTGGAGACTTAATAGGAATGCAAAATCTCAGGTCCAGTCAAAACTTATGACTTCAAAATCTATATTTTTTATTAAGAAGATCCAATTGATTAAAATATACCATTATTGGTGATAGAGCATTGATACTCACTTTCTTTTCAATGCAAACACACATGGGACTAATAATACACTCAATGCCAGTAGAATAGAGTGGGAAGAATTATGTAGTTTAGAAAAAGCCAAGCCAGGCATCCTAATATACCTTCTCACTAATCTATTGATTACTTTACCTTTTAAGTTCCTTCAAAACAAGGATCACCTTTCAATCTATAGCAGTTATCATGTTTTAAATTTACTTATTTAGTTAATGCTTGGGATTCACTCACCAGTGATCAATAAACCTGTTCCTCTAAAATCAAAGCAATATCTTCTAGAATAATTTGACTTCTAAGATATGAATGTTGAGGAACAATATTTCCTCATGAAACAAAACTCAGGTGAGTTATTAAAGTGCTATATTATTACTTACTCAAATCTAGAATAACTCAGTCACTATATATAAAAACATTAACATTAAAAATAATTATGTCTAACATCCATCAGATCTTAATACAATTCAGTCCTTCCAGTGAGCCCAATTTGAATACTAAGAAGGAAGTCACTGGGAAGCTATATTCACAATATAATCTTCTAAAATAATTCATTTTAATTAAAAACCAGGTGGTCCTGAGTTTTCCTCTAAGGGTCTATATTAAAAAATCCCATTGATCATACTTTCTATAATGAAAGATCCAACTATAAACCTGGAGGAAAATGGAATAGATGAATCAAAATATTCTCATTCTACTTAATATAATCTTGGTTTCCAGTAGAGGTTTATAACTAAGACACTGAAAGTGAAATCTATGAAGCACAAGGCTGGTAGTTCTGTTAAAGATTTTTTAAAAATTCTATCTATAAAAAAACAATGTAATTCAAACACTTATTTACCTAAATATAAATGTAACCTTTATAAATAAATAATGCAAAACTAATGTATCAAAGGAAAAATTGGGGAAAATGGCATGATTAGGAATTTCACCAAAAAATGACCAAAAACTACAAAATTTCACTTTAATAATCAAAAAAAGCAAAGTAAAAGAACAAGATATTGCCAATCATTTTGACTGACATAAAATTCTAACTTTATTAGCCAGTGTTTGCAAGAATTTGAGTGCTTATTCTGATGTATTACTGGTAGAAAGGTGAACCATTTAGCAACATGCAGCAAAAGTCTGAAATATTTGCATACTTTTTTTCTAAATTTATATTTTAAAAATAACCTGATAAGTGTGACGATGTTCAATATGTCACTGTTAAAAAACTGTAAGGAGGCTAGGCATAGTGGCTCACCTGTAATCCCAGCACTTTGGGATGCAAAGGTGGGCGGATGCTGAGGTGGGCAGATCACGAGGTCAGGAGATCGACACCATCCTGGCCAACATGATGTAACACAGTCTCTACTAAAAATATAAAAATTAACTTGGCATGGTGACACATGCCTGTAACCCCAGCCACTTGGGAGGCTGAGGCAGGAGAATCGCTTGACACAGGAAGTCAGAGGTTGCAGTGAGCTGAAATCACACCACTGTACTCCAGCCTGGTGACAGAGCAGACTCCGTCTCAATAAAAAAAAAAAAAAAACAATGTAAGCAACGTAAGTGTCTAATAAGACAGCTCATTTGAATAATCTGAGGTATATTCATACAGTGTAACATGATGCAAAGATTGATATAATGAAGAACGTGCCATGATATGAGAAGTTCAAAATATGTTAAATAGAAAAAACAAACAAAAGTATACATTATCATCCCTTTTAGAAAAAAACTGTGTAAACGGATGGATAGCTAAATGGATGAACAGTAACATACAAAATAAGTATATAGATGGATAGATCAAGCAATAGGTGCAGGCATGATAGATAACACAGGCTGGAAAGATATTCAAAAAAATCTCAACTTTATTTAAATAATTTGTGTGTTTATGGGTACGAATCTGTGATTCCTAGTTAAACTGAACTTTTTTATATGTTAAAAGATTATCTTGTGACCCTTCTAATCTGTACTTGGTCCACTTTTCTATTGATTTTAGCATTCTAGGTGGCAATTTATATGAATTCTTTGACCACAAAGATGCAATGTCTCTGAAATAGTTGCTGCTAATAGTTTTTTCTAGGTTATTTTCTCCAAGGATATTTTTCCATCCAAAAATTATTAAATTTTTATATAGTCAAACCTATAGTTTTCCCTTTTTGATTTAAATTTTTTTAATTCTTAATTTGTGTGGGTCTAGTTTTATTATACATATTTATAAAGTATATGAGATGTTTTGATATAAACATGCAATGTAAAATCAGCACAACATGAAGAATGAAGCATCCATCCCCTCAAGCATTTATCCATTAAGTTACAAACAATCCAATTACCCTCTAAGTGATTTTTTTAAAAGTGTATGGTTATTATTGACTATAGTTACCCTGTTGTGCTAGCAAATAGAAGGTCTTATTTATTCTATTTCTTTTTGTATCCATTAACCATCCCCACCTTCCCACTAATCCCCCACTACCCTTTACAGCTTCTGGTAAACATCCTTCTTCTACGTCCGTGAGTTCAATTGTTTGATTCTTAGATTCACAGGTATGTGAAAGTACATGATGTTTGTCTTTCTGTGCCTATCTTCTTTTTCTTTTCTTTTCTTTT
>NW_016107490.1:576917-628019 GCF_001604975.1 Cebus imitator
TTTTAGTATTTTTAATAGAGATGGGGTTTCACCATGTTGGCCAGGATGGTCTCCATCTCTTGACCTCGTGATCCGCCCACCTCGGCCTCCCAAAGTGCTGGGATTACAGGCGTGAGCCACCGCACCCAGTCTGCCTGTCTTATTTCACTTAACATAATCACCTTCAGTTCTGCCCATGTTGCTGTAAATGACTGGATCTCATTCTTTTTTATGTCTGAATAGTACTCTGTATTCATGTATAAGTACCACATTTACTTTATCCATTCATCTGTTGATGAACACTTAGGTTCTAAGCTTCCAAATCTTAGCTATTGTAAAAAACGTTGTAACAAACATAAGAGTACAGATATTTCCTCAATACACTGATTGCTTTTCTTTTGGGTATATATGTAGCAGGAGAATTGCTAGATGGTTGGTAGCTTCATTTTTGGTTTTTTGAGGAACCTCTAAACTGTTCTCCATAGTAGTTGTACTAATTTCCATTCCCACCAACAGTGTACAAGTTTCCCTTTTCTCCACATGCTCACCAGCATTTGTTACTGCCTGTCTTTTGGATATAAGCCATTTAACTGGGGTGAGATGATACCTCATTATAGTTTAGATTTGCATTTCTCTGATGATCAGTGATGAGCACCTTTCATATGCCTGTTTCTCATTTGCATGTCTTCTTTTGAGAAATGTCTATTAAAATATTTTGTTCAACTTTTGATGAGATTATTAGATTTTTTCATATAGAATTTTTTGAGCTACTAATATATTCTGGTTATATATCCCTTGTCAGAAGGGTAGTTTGCAAACATTTTCTCCCATTCTGTGGATTATATCTTCACTTTGTTGATTGTATCCTTTGCTATGCAGAGATTTTTGACTTGATGTAATCCCATTTGTCTGTTTTTGCTTTGGTTATCTGTGCTTGTGGGGTATTGCTCAATACATCTTTGCCCAGACCAATGTCCTGGAGATTTTTGATGGTGTTTTCTTGTAGTAGTTTCATGGTTTGAGGACTTTAATTCATTTTGATTTGATTTTTGCATATGGCAAAAGAGAATAGGGGTCTAGTTTCATTCTTATGTATTTGGGCATCCAGTTTTCCCAGCACCATTTATTGAAGAGACTGTCTTTCCCTTTCCCCAGTATATGTTCTTGCACCTTTGTCATAAATGAGTTCACTGTAGGTGTCTGGATTTGTTTCCAGGTTTTCTATCCTGTTCCATTAGTCTATGTGTTTTTATGCCAGTACCATCCTGTTTTGAATATTGAACTCTGTAGTATAATTGGAAGTCAGGTTATGTGATCCCTCCAGTTGTGTTCTTTTTGCTTAGGGTAGTTTTGGCTATTCTGGTTCTTTTTTGGTTTTATATAAGTTTTAGAATTTTTTTCTATTTATGTGAAACACGTCATTGGTATTTTGATAGGGATTGTATGAATCTGTAGATTGCTTTGGGTAGTATGAAGTTTTTAATAATATTGATCCTTCCGATCCATGAACATGGGATATTTTTTCATTTTTTAAATGTTCTCTTCAATTTCTTTCATCAGTGTTTTATAGTTTTATTATAGAGATCTTTAACATCTCTGGTTAATTCTTAAGTATTTAATTTTATGTGTGGCTATATAAATGGGATTACATTTTTATTTCTTTTTCAGGTTGTTCACTGTTGGCATGTAAAAATGCTACTGATTTTTGTATGTCACTTTTGTATACTACAACTTTACTGAATTTGTTTATTGGCTCTAAAAGTTTCCAAATATAAGATTATATAATCTGCAAACAAGCATAATTTGACTTCTTTCTTTTCAATTTGGATGCTCTTTATATCTTTCTCTTGCCTAATTGCTCCAACTAGGACTTCCAGTACTATGTTAACAATGGTGACAGTGGGTATCCTTGTCATGTTCCAGGTCATAGAGGAAAAGCTTTCAGTATTTCTTCAGTATGATACTAGCTGTGAGTCTGCTCTATATGACTTTCATATGTTGAGGTATGTTCCTTCTATTCTCAGTTTTTGAGGGTTTTCATTATTAATGCATTTTATCAAATGTATGTTCAGCATCAGTTGATCATGTGATGTTTATCTTTTGTGTTGATACAATGTATCACATTGATTGATTTGCATAAGTTAAACTATCCCTGTATTTCAGGGATAAATCCCACTTGGTCATGATGAATGATCTTTCTAATGTATGTTGAATTTGGCTTGCTAGTATTTTGTGAAGAATTTTTGTATCAATATTCATTAGAGATAATGGTCTGTAGCTTTCTTTGTTTGTTGTGTCTTTGCCTGGTTTCAGTATCAGGGTAATACTGGCCTGGTAAAATGAGTTTAGAAGTATTCCCTTCTCCTCTACTTTTTTCAGAACAGTTTGAGTAGATCAGGTCCCAGGCTTTCCTTTAGTGCAGTACTTTTTATTATGGCTTTGATCTCATTACTTGTTATTCATCTGTTCAGGCTTTGGATTTCTTCCTGGTTTAATCCTCACAGGTTTTATGTATCTAAAAATATGTCCATTTCTTTTAGATTTCCAATTTATTGGCATATAGTTGCTCATGCTAGTCACTAATGATCCTTTGAATTTCTGCAGTATCAGCCGTAATGTCTTCTTTTACATTTCCAATTGTATTTATTTGAATTCTTTTTTCTTAAGTAATCTGGGTAAAGATTTGTCAATTTTAACTTTGCAAAATATCAATTTTTTTGTTTCATTGATCTTGTTTATTTCAATTTCATTTATTTGTGTTTTGTTACTTATTATTTATTTTCTTCTAATTTTAAATTTGATTTCCTCTTGCTTTTCTAGTTCTGTAAGATGCATCATTAGATTTTTTATTAGAAGCTTTTCCTCTTTTTCGATGTAGGCACTTATAGCTATAAACCTCTCTTAGTACTGCTTTCCTGTATCTCATAGGTTTTGGTATATTGTTTCCATTATCATTTGTTTCAACAATTTTTTAAATTGCATTCTTAATTGATCCAATGGTCATTCAGAAGCATACTGTTTAATTTCCATGTAATTGTATAGTTTCCAAAATTCTTCTTGTTATTTTTTTTATTTTTTTATTTTTTTGAGACAGAGTTTCGCTCTTGTTACCCAGGCTGGAGTGCAATGGCGCAATCTCGGCTCACCGCAACCTCCGCCTCCTGGGTTCAGGCAATTCTCCTGCCTCAGCCTCCTGAGCAGCTGGGATTACAGGCACGTGCCACCATGCCCAGCTAATTTTTTGTAGTTTTAGTAGAGACGGGGTTTCACCATGTTGACCAGGATGGTCTCGATCTCTTGACCTCGTGATCCAACCGCCTTGGCCTCCCAAAGTGCTGGGATTATAGGCGTGAGCCACCGCGCCCGGCCTCTTCTTGTTATTAATTCCTGGTCTTATTCCATTGTGGTCGGAGAAGATGCTTAATATTATTTCAACACTTTTGAATGTTAAGACTTGTATTATGACTTAACATATGTCTAACTTTGAGAATAATCCATGTGCTGAGGAAAGGAATGTGTATTCTGGAACTCTTGGATGAAAAAATGTTCTGTAAATATTTTACTAAGTCTATTTGGCCTACAGTACAGGATAAGGCTGATTTTTATTTTTTGTGCATCCATTGTGTTTTTTGATTTGAGGTTTCCAGGAGACTTGCAAATACTCTCTTATAACCCATTTTTTTAACCTGATAGCAACTTAACACTATTTGCATAAGCAAACAAGCAAAAAGAAAACTAATAAAAATTCACCTTAACTTCATTTTCCTGCTTTTCAACTTTCTGTTGTTTTATTTACATCTTATTGTACTATGTCTTGAAAAGTTGTTGGTTATTTTTGATTAGATCATTTAGTCTTTCTACTTAGAATAATAGTAGTTTACACATCACATTACAGTGTTATAACAGTCTATGTTTTTCTGTGTACTTACTGCTACCTTCAGATAATGATTCATTGCTCATTAATGTTCTTTTCTTTATGATTGAAGTATCCCCTTTAGCATTTCTGGAAGGACAGATCTGACATTGATGAAATCCCTCAGCTTTTGATTGTCTGGGAGAGTCTTTATTTCTCCTCAGTGTTTCAAGGATATATTCCCCAGATATATCATTATAGAGTAAATGTTTTCTTTTCTTCAGCACACCACTCTCTCCTGGACTGTAAGGTTTCCACTGAAGAGTCTGCTGTGAGATGTACTGAAGCTCCATTGTATGTTATTTGTTTCTTTTATCTTGCTTCTTTTACAATCCTTTCTTCATCCTTGACCTTTGGGAGTTTAATTATCAAATACCTTGACTTAGTTTTCTTTTGGTTAAATCTGCTTGGTATTCTATAACCTTCCTGTACTTGGATATTTATATTTATCTCTAGGTTTGAGAAATTCTCTGTTGTTACCCCTATCTCTTAAATAAACTTTCTACCCTATCTCTTTCTTTGTCTCCTCTTTAAGGCCAATAACTGTTAGATTTGCTCTTTTGAAGCTATTTTCTAGATCCTGTAGGCATGCTTCATTATTTTTTTCTTTTTTCTTTCGTCTCCTCTGTGTATTTTCAAATAGCCTGTTTTAAAGCTAATTCTTTCTTCTGCTTGATCCATTTCACTATTAAAGGATTCTGATTCATTCTTCAGTATGCCAATATATTTTTCAGGTCCAGAATTACTGCTGGATTCTTAGCAATCATTTCAATCTCTTTGTTAAATGTATCTGATAGAATTCTTAATTCTCTATGTTATCTTGAATTTCTTTGAGTTTCTCCAACACAGCTGTTTTGAATTCTCTGTCTGAAAGGTCACACATCTCTGTTTCTCCAGGATTGGCCCCTGGTGCCTTATTTAATTTCATGAGGTCATGTTTTCCTAGATAATGTTTGAGCTAGATGATGTTCTTCAGTGTTTGAGCACTGAAGAATCAAGTATTTATTATGGTCTTTACTGCCTGGGCTTATCTGTATCCATCCTTCTTGGAAAGTTTTCCAGATATTTGAAATGACTTGGGTGTTGGGTTCTAAGCTGTTTCTGCATTAGGGGGCACCCAAACCCCAGTCACACTGTGTTCTTGCAGACTCACAGAAGTAACAAATGAAGAGGACAGTCTTGGAGAAGATCTAGGAGAATTATCTGGATTACCAAGTAGAGACTCTTGTTCTCTTCCCTTACTTTCTCCCCTTCATACAGAGCCTCTTTCTGTTTTGAGTCACCTAAAGCTGGGACTGGAGTGAAACAAGTACCCCTGAGCTACCACCGCTATGACTGTCCTGGTTCAGACCTGAAGCCAGCAGAGTGTTGGGTCTTACACATGGCCTGCTGTCACCACTTCCTGGCTACTGCCTGTGTTCACTCAAGGCCCTGGGGCTCTACAACTAGCAGGTGGCAAAGACAGTCAGGCCTATATTCTCCCCTTCAGGACAGCGAGGTCCCAAGTCCTTGGGTGTGTTCAGAAGTGCCATCTGGGAGTCAGAGACTAGAGTCAAAAGCCTTAGAAGTTTATCTTGTGTTCTATTTGTATCTTAGCTGAGCTGGCACAAAAACTACAAGACAGTTCTTTCCACTCTTCCCTCCTTTTTCCAAAGGCAGTTGAGCCTCACCCCATAGATACAAACACTCTTGGACATTAGGAGCACTACCAGACTACTTCCAATGTTCCCTTAAGGCCCAAGGTCTCTTAAGTCAGTTTGTGGTAAAGGCTGCCTGGCCTGAGAGTCTCCCTTAAGGGCAGTGGGCTCCCCTCTGGCCCAGGGCAGGTTCAGAAATGCCATCTAATAGTCAAGTCCTTTGATGGGGAACCTGAGTTCTTAGAATCAGGGACCCCAAGAACCCACTTGGTGCTCCACCCCTCTGTCATGGTATTGGTACCTGAAACCAGGAAGTCTCAGAAGCTCATCAAGGCCCTCGTGCCTGGGTATCACTGCTGGTTATTTAGGTCCCAAGAACCCTTGAGTCAGCAGGTAATGAACGCTGCTAGGTCTGGGTCCTTTCCTTCAAGGCAGTAGGTTGCGTTCTGGCCCAGGGTGTGTCTGGAAATGTCAACTAGGAGCTAGGGCCTGTAACAGCGGCCTTGTGACTCTGACGGGTGCCTCACCCTACTGTGGCTGAGCTGGTATCCAAGATGCAAGACAAAGTCCTCCCCACTCTTTCTTCTCCTGTCTTCTGGTAAATGGAAACGGTCTCTTTTGTAGCCTTGAGCTGTGCAGTCTGGGGTTAAAGGAAGGGTGATGCCAGCACTCCCTTGGCTATCCCAGCTGGTGTCTCAGTATGCCACATGCCCCACCCAGTCCACTGTCTCTGGGCCTTGTTCAGCACTAGGACTCTCCCAGGTGTCGCAGTTTCTATGGCCTAGACTGCCTTTCAAGTTTACTTGGAGACACATAGCACTATAGACCTATGTGGTGAGGTTTACAGACATTCAAGTTTGGACAACTAGGATTTGATTCCCTTCTGGCTATGGCTAATGTAAATACTCCCTCTGTGAGTGGGCATTTTGGTTTGGGTTTTCTTTATACTCTAACAGGACAGCAATGAATTCAATGCCTCATAGTTGCCGTTTTCCACCTCTCTCAGTGCTCAGAGACACTCTCCACACCACACCACCGCTGCCAGGTACTGGGAAGAGGTGGAAGTCGGGTGGTGTCTGTAGCAATTCAGGACTGCTTTTCTAATCTCTTCAGTGCCCATTCTTGCAATATGAAGTTAAAACAGGGTACTGTGAGTGCTCACCTGATTCTCAGTTTTTATGAGGGTGTTTTTTCTATGTAGATAGTTGTGAACTTAGTGTCCTTGCAGGGGGAGGAGGCAGCAGTCACTGATGGATGGAGCCTTCTAGTCTGCCATCTTGCTCTGCCTCCTTCCTCTGTTGATTTTTTAGTTTTAAGCATAAAACTATTTATTGTTACTTAATCAGGCAGTTAACTCTTTTTATTTTTTATAGTTTTCAGAGATCTTATACTTTTACATATCAACTCAAAGTTTACATATTCAAGGCTATCTTGATTTTCCTTCTTTTCCATTTCTCTTTTGTCAAAATGACACTGTTTTAATTATTGCAGTGTAAAGGAAATTTTCTTTCTTTCCCACCACTAGGTTCATGACTGAGGCCCTTACAACAAAAGACAGATTAATAAAGAAAAGCATACATATTTATGTAAGTTTTATACTGCACAAGAGCCTTCAGAGATAGAGAAACAAAACACAGGTAAACTTGCTTATTTGTATGCTTAGGTTTGATCAAGAGTGGTAAGTAATGGAGAAGTATGATTGGATAAAGAGAATATGAGCCAATAATAATAAACTGGAGGATACCTCAGCAAGGCTTGTGTGTTCAGATTCTTCTCTGTGTGCTGTGTCTTCAGAAATAAGGACATTCCTTTCCTCTTGGTATAGAAAGAGTAACTCTCAAATGAGGGTCTTAATGCCTACTTCAAGGAAAGATCAGAAAATTCTTTATGGCCTACTTCAGTAGAGAATTGCAGGGGGTAGTCAGAGAGATCTTCCTGTTTCTGCTGTTTTCTCAAATGCCAAGGTGCCATATTTTGGGGTAGCATGTCCTGAATGCCATCAGTAGTTTTACAACTTACCAAATGATTGTACTAACTATTTCCCCCTGTTCTTTATGAGAAATAAACATTAGGTTTAGATTTACTGCGCCAAATTTTTAAAAATCACTATGTTTTAAAAAATTAATTATATCAATTCTGTGAATTAATATGTTAGTAACACCCATCTTTGAATATATTGTCTTCATTTTATAAAAATTGTCTCAGATCTCAGCAAACTTTTATCATTTTCACTATATAGTACCCATACGGTTTTTCTTAATGTTATATCAAGGTATTTTGCATTTTCACTGTATCTCAAACAGGAATTTTTGTTTTATATTTTTCTAAATTAGCATGAAACTCAGTCAAACAAATTATTCTAAGAAACCTATTTTAAAATCAATTCTGACTGAAATTTATAAGCAATAAACAAACTATAAACTTTTCACAAGTACAATGAGTAAGTAATACAGAGCAGACCATGGAAATAACCAAATAAGCAAAAGTGCTATGTGACAAACATATGCATTCACTAAAAGAGGTAAATTAAATTATCTCATAGTTTTCTTCTCCTTAAAATAAGATAACCCAAATAAAATTCTAAATCTGTTTTATCAAAAATCATCAGATAGCACATATATTAAAATTTCCACAGAAAAATTTAGACTTCAAATTGGATGGTAAACCATAATGTTCTAGTTTATAATAATCACATTTATAAAGAACAGTGTATTAAAATAATCAATTTTCTGGATCTCATACTATTAGGAATAACTCTCCTGGCCAGGGAATGGGGTAGTTAGGGGGAAGGCAGGAATGCCCTCCCTCTGTGCAGCATGAATGAGAGCACTATCTCCTAAGGGGAGAGCTTAATTCTCTGGAATTCAGCCCTACTATATAACAGATGTGGGGGTTCCTGTGATGCAAATTGCCAGGGAGGATTTAGGCTGGGCTAAGAAGACATTCATTATAGAAGAGTCAAATACACTAATTCTTCAGGGACTTGTGAGTAAGCAAATATGCAGAATTACCCATAGTTGCTGCAATTTTGACATCAGAAAAATCCACAGATGTATTTCCTAGAAAACAGCCTGGCTTTTCAGAAATCAAAACAGAACTCTAGTGCAAAGATGTGTGCATTTGGTAATTTGTTAAAATACTTACTAATGACCTAAGTACAGGTTATTTGGAATAATCTCAGTCAATCCTGAATGAAAATATGGAAGGATCTAAAGGAATAAATATCTCAGGTTTGAGAAGGTGTTTAAGTCATTATTTATAAGTAGAGCAAATGTTGTAAAACTGTAATTTTGAATTCTTTCTGATATGGGTTTGTTTTATCATTCATTTTTTTCTTCCACATATCAAAAAAGGTTCCAGTTGCTCATGCTTTAACAGTATTCTTAATTGAAATAAAATCTAACAATCTGGGTTAATACTATTAACTAAATATTGAAATAAAATAATTTGCAAAATATTCATTCTCTAGGTTCATCATTCAATCTGTTATCTACAAATACTCCCAATGTCTTTATTCACTAATAATACCAGACTTAAAAACTCAAACGTACAAAATTTGTGTTTTATGAGAAAATGTAACATGAAAACTGCTTTTCATTCAACATAAAACCCTTTCATGAACTGAGTGAATTTCCCAAGTTGAATCAATTCACTGTTTTAATAACAAAACTGCACTTTGTAGTAGTATCATATTGTTTACTTATAAAATGAGACAAAGCTAAAAGTTGTATGAAACTATGATTTGTCTTCACGCAGACCTCAACATAATAATTCATGAAAAAATAAATATACATTAGCTAGTTTAAAGAGTATTTATAACCATTTTCTGAAGTGAGGATTGACTTGCAAACTATAGTTATTTGAGAAAAGAGTTTATGGCTACCCAACTAAGTAGTATTTAGTTTTGATTTCTGTATTAACTCTTTTGTGAAAATATATGACTTAATCAAGTAATTATTCTAACTAGCAACTGAGCCTTAGTGAGAAAAATCAGATCCCAGGTATATATTGAAATGAAATATTCTTAGAAAAGAATAGAGCAATAGAAATGATGATGATGATTCTCATTTACACTGGCTTTTTAAAGAAGGACTTCAACAAAGTGACTATGTGTCTTTTTAACATCCAGGGAACAAAGTCAGAGATCTGAGAACAGTTAGTGCTATAAAAAAAAAAAGGTTAAAAAATCACCAATTCTGACAAATGTAAGTAGGTATTGGATTAAATAAAAGTGGCTTCTTTAATGGACAATAGTACACTCTTCTCTAAGCTGTCTAATGAGACAAAGAATAAAAACAGAGCCATTTTAGGAAATGACAGGATTGAGCTATATAGTGATTCTTCAGTTTTTGAAAAGATATAAAAATGTATTGGAAAAAATTAGTTCCTGAAATATATCAGGTTGCAATATTTTTGAAATAAGCAATTCTATTTGTAATTTCTATGATAGTTGATGGACACCAATAAAACCCAGTGTCCTAAGTCAGATATAACCTCTTTCAAATATTATATTTCTAGCTCTCAGAAAGCAATGGCAAAAATCATTTATTAACATGCTCATGCAAGACCCACTCTGATCTACTTATTTGTTTACATTTGGATTTAGTTACTTTATATTATCAGGCACTAAAAGAAACCAAGGAATGATAATATGTTTATAGCCTTCAACCTTCAAACGAAAAAGGTTATACAATATATAACATATGAAGAAATAAAATGCACGGTGCAATTTAGTAGATATAGTAATAATTATAAACATGGTAAAAACAGAAGTGAATAATTACAATTTAAAAAATGGTGAAAAGAAATACTCACTACTATGGCTAAAATTAAAAAGACTAACAACATCAAGTGTTGGCGAGGATGTAAAATTACTGGAACAGCCATAGATTGCTGGTGGGAATGTGAAATATTACAGCTACTCTGGAGAACAGTCTAACATTTCAACGTATGTGTACTGGCAACTCCATGCCCAGATATTTATTCAAGAGAAATTAAAACCTATGTTCACACAACAACTCAGCAGGCAAATGCTTACAGCAGCTTTATTCATAATCACCAAAAACAGATTTAAAAAACTAAAAAGGTCATCAACTTCTAAAAGGACAAATTGTGGTGTATCCATACAGCAGAATACTACTCAGCAGAATACTAGTCAGCAATGGCAAGAAGAAATATAATGACGCATGTAACAGAATGAGTGAAATTCAAAAGCCTTATGCTAAGTGAAAGAAGCTAGACACAAAAGGACACATGCTGTATGATTTCACTGACATGAAATTCTACAAAAGGCAGAACTATAGTGAAAGAAAGATCAGTGGTTGCCAGTGCCAATGGGTATATGCAGGAAAATGACATAAAATGAAACAGGAGACATTTTCAGACTGATGCAAATGTTTGATGACTGTACTGATAGTTATAGGGCTGTATACATTTGTCAGATCTCGTTGAATTATGTATTCTGTATTGGGAAATGTTATTGTATGTTAATGATATATCAATAAAGCTTATTTTTTAAAGTATACAAAAAATAGAAAGTTTGTATATAGAACGTCTAATCTTTTTCTGCTTTAAAAAAAGATAATAAAATAAAGCAGGAAACAGAAATTTGATTAGCTTATTAAAAGAGAAAAATATGAGACCATAACAGATCACATAAGTATTAATAAATAGAATCAATAAACCTATACAATGTTATAACAGAAATATTAAGAGTTGTAAGAAAAATAAGGTCATGATGCCATGTAACAGAAAAAGGTGTTTTCAGTTGAATCCCATTCATCAAGTTACTCTTATTATTTCTCTACCACAGGAAGCAAATTATAAACATCATGATTGGATAGCAGAGAATTCTGATAAAGGCAGAAAAAAAATAGATAGAGGACAAAGCACTCAGGTAAGAGAAACAAAGAGAGCTAAAAAGTCAAGAAGGAGAAATCATAGATTCAATGAACAGCCTGTATTTAGGGGAATTATTGAAAGAAGGATATTAATGTGGAAATTCATTAAAAAGAGAAGTTACTCGAAATTAATTTTAATGAAATAAAATGGAAAGAGCAAAAATTTTTTAAATGTATGTTTTAAAAAATTACAAAAAATGCTCTGAAAATAAGAAGCAATTTCTTAGCCTAAACCAGCAAGGAACAAGAGTAATATGGGACATGCAATGAGACTGATTAAGCTTGCCCACAAGCTTCTTACTGTGTAGGAGACACACTTTTCAACTTTTATCCTTTTCCTTTATTGAACTATTTATGCTTAAGCAAATATATAATAAATACATGCAGTTCTTACAGAAGCATGTGTGTTCACTCACTCTCAAGCAATTCTTTTGTCATCAACTGTAGATTGCTAGACTACATAGACCACATTACGGCAAGGAGTAGGAAAATCAAAGAATTCTCTCTAAGCTTAAGAAAGCAGTAACATGGATCAAATATCACAGAGGTTGATGAATAAGAAAAACGTGGAATTGATCAGAAAGACTTTATAATAAGCAATAAATATACATACACACATACAAACACACAAAGGCATGTGCACCTGTGCACCCGTGTGTGTATGTGTAAAATGCCTTGTTTCTTTAAATTAGGAATTTTTAAAAAAAAATCTGAAAACAGTATATAAACCCAAATGTACAGAGCCAATAATTTGATAAACTTCCTCTATTGTTTAGTTTTTAATGTCTCACAATTTACTAAATCACTTGTTATAATAGATTCAGTATTAGTATACTACATTGATAGTCCATAGGAATTTACTCAGTTCTCAAAAGCTATGTCAATATTGTTCACATAAAGTTCAAAATACAAATTTGGTAAAACATTAACAGTAAAATTAATTATTAGCTAATAGATAAGAAAATACACACCAATTCAAGGGAATACAATTGAAGAAGCTCATAACAGCAAGTTGAGTTGGAGTAGAAAATCAATCTATGTAGGACAAAGGAAAATACTTACCCAATATCTATACCTATCCAAATCAGAAATGATAAACTAATGATAGAAAATCCTTAAAAACACTATTTGTAAGAAAACAGGATTCGTGATTATCTACTTTATGAAGTAATGGTTAATAAATGTTTTCATCATTCAAAAGGTGTGCAAGACACATTTTACTCTTAAACAAGTAAAGCACACATTTAAATTATTTATTAGAATACAATCCAGTTCCATCTAGATTATAAGGCAATAACTCAATTTTAATGACATGACATTAATAGATGACTTCTTCTGGAACTACAGAAATGGTAAATCCTTGCTACAGATGACTGAAATACTGGACCAGACATCTTAATCTTCAATAGAAACACAATCCAAATTATGGCTGAATTAGAGAAGCGTATTTTATAGAAATATTTGCTCTGCACAGTGAAAAAACTTAATGGTGGACATATAAGTAAACAGGTTTTAGCTCTGACAAATAGCCAATGTCAAGAAACCATTACTTAACTTTCAAGAGAATAATCAACAGCAGGACAAAACACTCTACTTCCAAAAAGAAAAACTCATGGCAAATCCACCAAAGTAGGCTTCTAACCTAAACCATCTATCAGCCGGGAACCATGGACAATGCAAAAAACGTCTTATTTCATCAACTCTGCATTCAAGTAAATGATGTTGATTGAGGCTGGGAATTAAGTGAAAAATGATTTGCACTAAAACCAAAATGTTTCTCATCCATCCTGTTTTGGATTTGACAACTCATGGCTCTTTCCCAATTTTTCCCAGCTTTTCACCTCTACATCTAGGGTTCCTTCAAAAAAGATATTTATAAAACCATAATCTACAGAATATAAGATAACCATCTGTTTTCTTTCCTTTACCAACAGCAGCAATATTCATTCTCTTCTCTCCTACATTTCAGAATAGATGCTCTTCACATCAAACACCACTCATTTTTATAGTATTGTCCAAAGGGTTGACAGCATTGGTTTATAATTACAGCCACCTTTCTCCTTACTTTTTTATAGAAATTGGAAGGGAAAATAATAGGAAGAAAAACAGAAAATGCTTTGCTCCACAACTGCAAACTTAATTCCTACACCTATGAATCCCCAACTTCTTCTACTCACATATATTTGTTCTACCTCTACAATCATCAGTCTTGCTAATGCAACAGTGAGCATACTCAGCCTTCTTCTAAAAGCAACAAGGAGATTGCCCTTTTTCAAAAATTATTCTGTACTGTTCTGTGGCCACAGTAGCACTTTTCACAGTTGGGATTATTCTCCACATTGTTGTATCCAGTCAAAGCCACTCAAGAATTCCTATGGTCCCAGCAGCACTAAAAATACATAACAGCCTCCTTACAATAATGACTGTGAATCACAGCATTCCTCGGCTGACATAAGTAGTTAAAATAGTTGAAAAAAAAGTTAAATAAAACTTTTTAAAAAGTTCAAGTAAAAAAAAAATGAAAAGGGGGTTGAAAAGGACTCCCCTACCGTCTAACAATATTAAAGTCTGTCTCAAATTTACAAACGTCCTCAGCAACATCAAATGCCGCAGCTTCAAACACAGGCGCCAGCTTCAAGCCCGACAGCTTCAAATGCCGCAGCTTCAAACACGCGCGGCAGCTTCAAACGCGCCAGCTTCAAACAGCCTTGGGGCAGCCATCTTGCACACGCTCCAAGGAGCACAACCTCAGGGCCCTTAGGCGGCCACCCCATCCCAGAGGCCACACAGAGGCTTTGTTGGGGAAAAAAATGGGAAGAAGGAAAAAAAAAAAAAAGAAGAAGAAGAAATATAATTTGCAGACGTTAAATTAGCCCATAGAGGGAGCTCATATAGCCCCATAATTTCACAGTAATTGGAATCTCCTGTAATTTAAAATGTAGCCCCATCATTTGTTAGACAGAGCTTCCAGAGGTCAAACAGAGCATGTCTTACTTCATACCGATCTCTGCATGCCTATAAAATGCAATTCCATTTAGACCCCCTTGACCGTGTGTTTTGTTATCGCAACAAAAAGATGATGATTCTTGGATACATGTTCTCCAAAACCAGCCCAGAAATTAAAGTGACTCGTCTATGTGTGCTGCTAGGGTGAATCCAACTGAATAAAGACCATAATAAGAATAAAGTTCCAACAATTAGAATTGTCATGGCAATAACCTAAATGTCCCCCATTCACGGTGTTCGTTTTAGAAAGCTATGCGCTCCCTTTCAACCTTGACTAGAGATACTCTCGTGGCTATCCATTTCTCTCGCTGTCTAGAGTCCTTAAACCAGGGATGCTGCATGTGCCTTCAGACAAAAGGATAAAACCGGAAAACGAAATGATATAATGGCAGAGAGCCTTTTCAATAAAACATGAGAGGAACAAAATTTTAAATTCTGTGGAAAGATTGAGGAGAAAGTACACTCAAAAATAAAAGAAACATCTAAATGTGCAGCTGAAAGTGGAGATCTATTGTCTGCTCTTGTGAAACAAATTTTGAAAGGAAACAATAGTTTATGTTTATATAATTCTTAAATATTCAGAAACTTTAAATTTATGTAAAAGTAAAATGGTTTTCTAAAAAACATTTAACCTTTAAAATAACATTACTTCTATCTTAAAGGCAAAGAATGACAAGAAAGCTCAATATATAAGACTTAATCAAGAATGTAATATATGTGAATTTTACCCTTTTTGAGATAATAGTTACATATCCATTTCAATTAAATGATTAAATGGTATGCTCATATCTTATTACTGCTTCTTTGTAATATACCTACTTGTCCTTTGTGGGGACTCATTTGCCTGAAGGTGTGGGGCAGAGCTCAATTTAAAACCCGTATTTATCCCATCTGGGCAAGGTTCCATGTCAGGAATAAAAAGTATCTGAACATTTTCAGAATTTGCCTCGCTAATCAATAGGAAGTATTCCCTGTCTTATTTATTTCCTATCTTAAAAGTGCCTTGATTTTCAATGTGTTGTTAGTTTCCTGATTGCCCTCTCTCATTTCCAAATCAACCAGAAAAAGCAAAAAACATTGTAGATATGATTAATCAATAACAATGCCATACAGCTCAGATTCCCGTGGGCATTTGAAGCAAGATAATCTTGGGGAGGCTCTTCCCAGTTTGGCAAGCATCTGGGCAACCAGGAAATTTACGCTGAACATAGTGGATGACAGGAGATGCAAAGAAGAATGCTTAAGGGTTTAAGGTCTCAAAACCATGTGAGCTGTTACAAATCGTGAAATCATTCACCAATGATGGCTTATACTTGCCATGGATCTATGAAGGCTAGTCAATTGTGCATGTTCATGTTCACGACAGATGCCAGATAACTTTATCAAATACAAGCATCTGTTTCAAGCGTTTAATGTTATGTGTTATAGAAGATAATAATTGATAATATCTGGAAGTCACTAATGATCATGAGCAAGAACAAAGAAAGTAATATTTATTTGTTGTTACACAGGATACATTGATAGTTTCTGTTATTTGGCATTGAGAAAGTTATCAATCAAGCGTCTTCCACTGAGAAGAAAAACAAATGATGAAAAAGTGAGTGTAGTCTCTTTGCTTCTCACTTCTTATAATAGAATAAATTTCAAGTTATGTCTTACTCTATTATAAGCCTGAATATCACCTGACGCACATTCTAAAACTGAGCAATGTTGTATGAGAAATAGAATAAATGAAATCCTGTTAAAAGACAATAGTCCTCCTCCTTCTCTAACCTTAACATTATTAAGAGATACAGTAAAATTGTAAAAATGAAAAAAGTAGCACCTCTTTCATTTCTGAGCTCTGACCAAGCTTGCTGTCATGATGGTAGAAGATACACATCCTACAGGTGGCTACTGACCTTTCACCTTAATAGAATAAGACATGTTATTTCTGACAGTTTTAATAATAAAAATAGAAAATAAAGGTAAAACTATAATTATCCGGAATGGCTTCACAGGTATATAATCAGCTCATTTTATTTTTAATAACTGAAGTTTAAACAAGAATTATTTTTGATAACTTAATTTCCTCACTTAAAATCCTTTAAGAATACAGCTGTCTATTACCTATAGCATTTCTGAACATGTTGAAATCCTGGGCCCATCAAATCATCAATATGATTGTGATTATAGAAAATCACCCCACATATAGATGAATAGAAGACTACACTGAATGTATATCATTTCATAAAACTTATTTTTTCATGAATCTTTGTGGTTCTTGTCATTTATTTAACCTTAAGTTCAAAATATGCGATTCATGAGATTTGGTTTGTTCAAATGTATAAAAGCATACCCTGAGAAAAATTAAGAAAAATTACTATACAGTATTGCTGTTAAGAAGGTGGTAAATCAGGTTCCTACATGCCATCTGATCAGAAGCCTAATTAGCTTCCTAATCACCCAATTTCTAGAGTTGAGAAGGTAGGAGTGAAAATTTCACAATGAAACAGGAAATCAATGCAAAAATAGCCTCGGTTATCTATAACTCTGACCAAAGAAGAGCATCCTTTCTCTAAAGCAAGAATCCAATGACTGAAGACATATGAAAATTAACATAAAGCCATTGGTTAGCTACTGGGAAACTTTTGACAGTGAACATTCCACAGGAATAACTTATCCTCACTTAAATATATTTAGTTGGCACATCAAACATATTATTTTCTGTAAGTTGCTTATATTTGAGAACTTGCTAATAGGCAGATAATGGTAGAAGAATAAACCACTAAAATGCATTAATATTGTGAGGTTTTCTTACTCCACCGCACAAAAAACCTGACAGAAGGCTATACTGAATTTATTAATTAAATTATCGATAGTGGTAATATTTTCCACAATCACCAAGCTCAAAAACCTTGAGTATATATCTAACAAAAACATAAAGAAATAATATACTTAAGTCGAAGAGTGGGAGGGGAGGATGCTTGAAATAAATGGGATACTTTAATGGGATGAGGTACAGTATGACTGTGTAATATTAGACCGTTATTCTTTCTTCAGGAAGTTGCTGAATCTTAGCCTCCTAAATCTAGTGTGGCTGCATAATCTAACATTTAAAACTGCACCTTTTGAGAGCATAAGTAATAGTAACAATTACTCCCAGACAAAAGCTATAAGCATAGTGGCCTGCGCAAACCAGGCTCCATACTTGCCCTATTTATACCAGTATGATTTGAAATAGCTGCTTTCCATAAGAAGTCGTTGCTAGCACTGGACATATTTTGAAAAATTAGTTATTTGGGGGCTACTCTGAAAAATTAGATCTGGTCCAATTTAATAGGCATACATTATAACAAATTCTGAAGATAATAGGTTGAAGACTTATTGAGTTTGTTCGGATCTACAGGAGCTGCTATGCTGCATGTGTATCTGAACGTTTTTCACGTTTTCCAGCTTGACTGCATTAAATTGCAAAAGATAAATAAAAAGTCAAGCATTCAGGCAGAGTATGTGACTTTATAACTTTTACCCATAAAGTCAGAAAAGATTATACTGGCCCTGTAAAATGCTTCTTTTTGTGAGGGAGTTATCAATGAGACTTTATATATATATGTGTGTGTGTATATATATATATATATATACACACACACACACACACACACATATACACACACACACACACACACATATATATATATATATATATATATTTTAACCAACCGATAGGCGTGTATTTTGTTCTGAGTTACTTGTGACTGAAAACATGCTTTTTTGGCTTAACCATTTTAGAACATCTGTGAGATGCAACTACAAAATGGAAATTGCTTAACAAACTATGCATTAAGAGAGCTACAATTTTGTTTCCCTTTGTCAAGGGAAAATAAAATAAATTTTCCATCAGTCACAATGAGAGCTAGAGGGACTGATTATTCAAAATACAGTAGCACCTACATTTCTCCAAATATTTCCCAAGACATGGCATTTGTGCTGAGTGTTCAATAATTTCCTCAAGCTGTACACCTGAAAAATATATGTCTCAAGTCTGGTGTTCATAATCTGTTAGACAACCACATGTGTTCACAGCTCATATCTTTGAGACAATTATTCTCTTGGGTATGCAAATATACTGGGCTTGCAACATGTTTATTCAAAAGAGTGGGCAAGAATGTTTCTTATGTGAGCATCTGCAGGTTTCCACTGGAAATCTGCATACAACAATACATTTTCCCATGAAGTCATTTTTTTAAAATGACAGTTACACATATTTTAAAGCTTTTCCAAGAGTTAAAGAAACTCAGTTCAGTAACAATTTTTCATCAAAAAAACCAGATGAAAGAAACAAAATTAAAGATACATATTAAGACCTATTACGTGGTTTATTGTTTGGATCTTTGCATGATCTAAGACACAGAATCCTAACATCTTTGTGTTTCTCACCCTCCAGTCTATTCATCCTACCCTAGCTACATGCTATTGCACTGCTGATTCTAGGTTTAACCTCACAGCTATTCAGATATTTTCTCTTTTCATTATCAACCTTCTCACTTCTTCTCAGGCATAAATTTGTTAAAAATTTTTAAAGAAAACTAAAAATATCTATAACCATAGTAAACATATTAATGTACATTTATTGGAAATTGATACTTAAAGTACACAAAGCAGTGAATACACAGTTGAAAGAATATTAAATGTTATATACACATATGCAGAAACACTCTAAAGCTTATTGATTTGTTGTAATGGATACATATGTAACTAAAATGATATACACAAACAATATCAAACCCAATAAAGAATAAAAGAACCATTTGTCTTAAACACCCAGGGGATATTTTTGGCCATGTTTTATTACCACACCAAAAATAAATTCAATAACTTCTCAACAACACATTTCATAAGGCCATATTTTCTTTTTCCAATATGTTAAAAACAAAAAGATAGGAACATTCTATTTTGAATAACAACGAATTATTTTATTTAGACCAAATCTACCAATGATAAAAATTAAAATACTGAATAAAATATTTGAAAATTCATTTAAAACATTTAAAGAGATTTAAATATTTAAATCCAACATGATTTAAGAGCTAACAACTAGCAAGAACTACAGGTACAAACCTGAGTGTGGGAAAAAAAAACCTGAATATATAAACTGTATAGATGAGCACTGCTATAGTTTGAATGTGCCTCCTCTAAAATTCATATTGAGATCAAATCCCCATTCTGATTATATTAAGAGGAGCATTTTGAAAAGTAATAAAGGTATGAAGGATCTGCCCTCATTAATGGATTAGTGCCTTATAAAAGGGCTAGAGGGAACTAACTTTGCCCTTTTTGTTCTTCTGTCTCTTGCACCATGTGAGGAGACAGTGTTCACCCTCCAGAGGATAAAGCAACAAGATGCCATCTTGAAAACAGATAACAGTCCTCACTAGAAACTGAATATGTTAGCACCTTAATCTTGAGCTTCCCAGTCTTCAGAACTGTGAGACAATAAATTTCTATTCTTTATAAGTTACCCAGTTGATGGAATTTCGTTATTGGAGCACAGAAAGACTTGGTGCCAAGCACTAAGCTGCTTTTACTCAGAAGTCATGTGCTAAGTTTACCAAAATGTGCTACAGGCAGAGGAGAAAGGAAGTCAAATTCTAGGGCCTCCTAGCCGGGAGTATATAGCAGGGAGTCTGTGAAGAGACTTTCTCTCACATTAATTTGGAACACAAAGAGTTGCGTACCTAATATAAAAGTTATCCACAAGTAATGCCTTGTAAGTACTACAAGAACAATTGAGAGAAAAGAAAGAAAAGGTTTAAAAAAAAGTTCTTTGAATAAATGTCTCTGGCAAACCTTCCAGCAGATTTGCTTTCTAGAGGTTCTCAAGAATGTCAAGTTTATGTTGGGTTAAGAGTACTTTCTATTCGTGACAACTGCATGCACTAGTTAGAAGGAAATGTAAATCTGACAGAATGTGCCTTCATTTGTGGCCTCAAAAAATACACTTTTCAAGGGCAATTGCAGTACACAGGCAAAAGCAACAAAGTAGAAAAAAGAAATAGGGTACTCATGTGAGCCAGAACCAACAGAAACAGCAGACAGTGGACAGAGACGTGCCTCAGATATTGAAATTACCAGATACAGTTTATAAAGCAATGACACTTATTATGTTTAAAGAAATGAAAGATACACTTGAAAATATCAGTAAGGAATAGAAAACTATACAAATGTAAAATGCAATGAGTGGGAGCTCTCCTGCCATCAATAACAGATGACATTATTTCAGAACAACTCTCTCAGTGAAAACAACTGCAAATGTTAGACAAATTATATATATTCTATATATATGTATTTATGTATTTTTCCTCTCTTAACTATTATATATATATAGTCCAAATTATATAAAATTTGAACAAAAATTATATATACATGTCTAAATTATATATATAAAATATTTATGATGAGGAAATATATATATTTTCCTATTCCATACTGATCTTTTCAAGTGTATATATACATATATATATAAAACATAAAAAATATTATATATAAATGTATATATGACATCCTTTTGAAGATGTTGGAGAGATACCAATGTTCTAAGAAGAGAAGAAAAGCCTAGCAAGGTGAGCCCTGTAACTGAGACTGCTTTTTCCATCAGGGTGATGGCAAATTTTTTGCAGAGACTAAGAAACTGAGCAGATATTTTAACAGATGTACAAAGTTGAAAAAACAAAAATTAGAGTTCAGTAAGAGATGCCCTCATATATACCTCAGATTTTCAGTTTGGATTTAAAAAGTTTCCTTTCTAAGAGTAAGTGAAAAACTGAAAATAAACCAGTTCTCATAAGTACAAAATCTCAGTTTCAAATCACTTCGATTACTTATAGGGTTGAGGTGACTCCATATTACTAACGTGTCTACTCCAACTGCCCATCAGAAGTAAAGGTAAATGCATTCTGGAGAATGAAGAGGTCATCCAGAGACTCTAAATAGGTTTACAGTTATGTACAATGTTTGGCAACAATTAAAATAACCAGGCATGGAAGAAAACAAATATAATAAAAAACTTAGAGAATAAGCTGGGTACAGTGGCTCTCACCTATAATCCCAGCATTTTGGGAGGCCAATGCAGGTGGATCACTTAAGGTCAGGAGTTCAAGACCAGCCAGGCCAACACGGTGCATCCCTGTCTCTACTAAAAATACGAAAAATTAGCTGGGCATGGTGGCGTATACCTGTGGTCCCAGCTACTCAGGAGGCTGAGGTAGGAGAATAGCTTGAACTCAGGAGGCAGAGGTTGCAGTGAGCCAAGATCATGGTACTGCACTCCAGCCTGGGTGACAGAGCAGAGACTCTGTTTCAAAACAAACAACAACAACAAAAACAAAACTTAGAGAATAAACAGAACATACAAGAGTCCTAAAGAAGATCTGTGTGGTGGACTCAAGAGATACTGAACTTTAAAAAAACTGTGATTAATACATCCTAAGTAGTAAAAGACAATATTGAGGATGTTAGCAGAAAATTGGTAACCTATAAGTATAAAAAAAACCAACTGAAAATTCTAGAATTAAAAAGCACAACTTGAAAACAAGAACTCAAACAGAATTAACAACAATTTAGATAAAGCTGAGAGGACTGTAAACAAAGATAAATTAGAAGACAGTATTAAAACTAAATTATAAAGACATAGAAGACAGTATTAAAACTCAATTATAAAGACATAGAAAATACAAAAGAACATGAGATAATTAGACATGATGAAAGTGTCTGAGTTCCAGAAAGACATATTTCATGAGAAAATGAAATTTTTCAAAAATTGAAACAATATTGCAAGAAACACATATGAGTGAAATAATACATTTCAAGAACAATAACTATAGGTAAAACACCTTCGTACATTTATTATATAAATAAAACCAAAACAAGAAGTATATTTAAAAGTAGCTAGAGGATAAAAAGGGCATATTACATGCAAGCAAGCAACAATAATACTGACAGCTATTGAATAAAAAATATATAAGCTAGAAAAGTCAAATAATATGGCATCTTGAGAATGCTGATAGAAAAAAACTACCAACCTAGAATTCTTATCCATTTAAAATATAGGCAAACTATAGGGTTTTGCATTTTTAAAACTCAAAGAATTTGTTAACAGTGAATTCATACATAAGAAAATTTTAAAGCGATTCCTACAGTCAAGAAAAAAAAGATAACAAATGAGACCTAGAGAATCAATAATCTATTCAGAGCAATTGACAGGGCAAATATAATTCTAATTGAATATTTTCTGAATGGAATAATAATACATAGTTGGGTTAAAACTATATGTACAATTAAATACATTACAATTGTGAATGTCAGAAGAAAAATCACATGTTGTGCTATAATGCAGTTAGTAAAAGGTGACGCTAACAAGCTAATAGAGGGAAATTAAAAAAAAATAATTAAAACAACAAACAGAAAAGAAGGCAAGAAGAGAGTGAAAGAAATGTAGGAGATATGAAGCAGAAAAAAATAAAAAGAATTGGTTAATTTAAACTCAAGTATATCCCATATTACATGAAATATGAACATATATTGTCACATTAAATACAAAAAGCAAAATTCACTGTATTTGCTTTCTATTAAGAGTGATATCACAAATATAAGGATATATATTTTGAAGAACAGAAAATATATCTTATGTAAACAATAAAGAAACCTAATGTATGTATATTAACATCAATCAAAATATACTTTAAGACTAGAGGCATTAATAGAAATTAAGAAAGCCATTTTATAAAAATGAAAGGTTCCATTTTAAATTTACTTATTTATCTAAAATATAGACTTACAACATATAAAGGAAAAACTGCCATTTCCAAAAAGGAAACATAAACAAACTCACAACTAAAATGGGAGAATCTAAGAAATATAAATTAATCATTGATGAATCGAGTTGAAATGAAAATCCTTAAGAAATAGACCTGAATAACAAAATTAACAAATTTGAGCAAATGGACATATATTGTAGAATACTGCATAAAATGATTGTTAAAACTGGAAAAATTCTGAGCTGTAAAGAAAAATCTAACAAAATTCAAAGGATTTTAATCATATAGAATATGTGATCTAACCAAAATGGAATTAAGCTATTAATACTAAAAAGATAAAAAGAAAATCTATCTGTAGAGGTACATGTGTGGATATAAATTAATAAATACAGTGCTAAATAATTCATGAGTTGAATTTGAAATCAAGTGAAAATTGGAAAATACTTTTAACTAGCAATAATGAAAATAATACCAAAAGCAAAAGAGGAAAGCTAAAACCATGCTTAGATAAAAAATTTATAACCTTAAATGAAAAATTAAAAAAAAAAAAAAATCAAAGAAAAAGCATACTAATCAAAAAAAAAAAAAAAAAAAAAAAAAACAGCAAATTAAATCTAAAGAAGGAAAGAAAATAACTGTAAGAACAAATGAGTGAATTAGAAAAAAAATGGAGGAGATAAAGTCAAACTTTGATTCTTTAAAAACAGCTTAAAATTGGTAACCCAATGGCAAGACTAATTTTCTTAGTCTTAAAAAAGAAAATAAATAGCCAATATTAATAAATATGTGAACATTCTTAATGATTCTGTATACCTCAGAAAGATCATAAGATAGTATTTGAACAACTGTATGCTAGAGATTATTAAACTATGGCCAGCTGCTGTCCATATCCAGCCCACTGTCTGTGGTTCACGTCTGTAATCCCAGCCCTTGGGAAGGCTGAGGTGGGAGAATGGCTTGAGGTCAAGAATTCAAGGCTAGACAGGGCAACATAGCAAGACCTTGTCTATGAAAATAAATAAATGAATGAATGAATAAATGAATGCCAGGAGTGGTAGCCCTATAGTTCTAGTTAGTCAGGAGGCTGAGGTGGGAGGATCCCTTGACCCCCAGGAGTTCAAGGCTGCAATAAACTATGATCATGCCACAGCACTCCAGCCTGGGTAACGGAACGAAACCCCAATTCCAATTATTTAATTAATTAATTAACTAACCACATACACAAACTTGGTGGCTTTATGGTCAATATTTTTTAAAACATCAAGTACATACCTATGTAAAAGCAACATTAGAAAAACCCAGTTTTAAAAAAATATCAGCAATAGCATAAAAATCTTTACCTGGAATTAAACTTATAAAAGCTTTGCAAATCCTCTGCATTGACAAATAATACATGTTATGAAGGAAATTGGAGTGTACAAATATATGGAAGGATATAATATGCTCATTGATCGTATTCAACATTTTTAAAAAGCTGGTTCTCAAATTAATATATGGATTCAATAATCCAAGCAACTAGCTAGCAGCATGTTTGTGAAAATAAGACAATTCTAAGATGTATATTGAAAAACAAAGAAAAAACAAAGTGAGAGGATTTTGCTAGACATTTGCTATTATAAATACAAAATAATTAATATTGTGGCATTGGTGTAAGAGAACAAATAGTCTAGTGAAACAGATTAGAGTGTTGAGAAACACTCAATATGTGGATTCTTAATTTATGAGAAGAGTGATACTGCAGATCAGCACACAGAAGCTGATCCTTTCAAAATGTGATATTGGGTCAAATGGATATCTACATGGAACCAAAGTGGATGAACTTTAGTTTCCATTAGTGGGAGAATAAATACTATGAAGTAACCATATAAAGTACAATATAATGACTTACAATAAGTTAAAATATTTTCAGTCTTCTTAAAAGTTTCAGATAGCTAAGAAAAGAATAAGGAATTACCAGGCCGGTTTTAAAAACTACCACCCATTTAGAGAAAAGAGTTCTTTTAGTCATAGAGACATTTGCCTACTTGGAAAAAAGTGGTGAGAGGTAAAACTAAGTAAGATTTGGTTTGTCTTAGAAGTTAGAGTCTTGAACCCAGCTATGATGGAAACCCAGATGCCCCAATCCTATTTTGGGTTGAGATTGTAAAGAGTTGCATTCTTTGAGTAAAGTGAACCAGAAGTAAATTGATTCTCACAGAAGCTTCGGCCTAACTTTTAATCTGATTGGCCCAGGAATTTTCAAACATTAAACATGGATAAACAAAATCAGAGATGGCTGTCTTTCTCCAGGCAAAAGGAAACAAAAGTTCTAGACAAAGGAAAATAACATTATCCTAAGCATTAAAATATTTTTAAAATAGTGTTTTAAATACACACCCAATATACCAATGCAAAAGAGATAAGACTGAAAGCAAAAACCCACAGAAAAAAAATAAAATAGGCAATATTTACAGACCTACAGAAAATCCAGGTGCTGTGATTATTAGATACTATAAAAATTAACACTGTAAAGTAACGTATTGTGTTAAAGGAGACAAAAGCTACATCTGAAAAATTAGGAATGAAGTGGTAAATATGTTACGTAATAAAGCAGGTCTGATAAAGAGTCAAGTAAAATTTCTAGAAAACACAAAGACAAAAATTTAAAAATTAAGAACTTAATAGACAGACTTATGAACTGATTATATGCACCTAAAAAAATCATTAGAAATGAAAAAAAAAAAATCAGAAGAAACTACCCATAACGAAGCATTAAGAGACAACGAAAAAGAAAACATAAAAGAAAGCAAATATTTAGAGGACCCTGGAGTGGTACAATACATATATACATGCATACCCAATTGGGGATTCAGAAGGAAGCTTCTTTAAAGTGCAACAATAAGACTAACAAAAGCCACCGCGCCCGACCAAGTTTTCTTAATATTAAGAATGGAAGCTAAAAGGGAATAAAATTACATATTTAAAATACTGATAGAAAGCAATTGTCAACCTAGCATTTAAGGAACACAATTAGTAAATTTGACTTATTGGACATACATAGAATTAGAGACTACACATTCATTTTGAGGACACAAAGATTCGTAAAAATTGAATCATGTACCCAGTGTGTACTGACAAATCAGAACAATTTCAAATGTTTAATATCATAAGAGTATTTTTCTCTAAATCAATTGTAATTGCACTAGAAATCAACAACAAAATAAGTGGAATATTACATATGTTTCTAAATTAAGAAATATTTACATCCAAAGTACTTATGAGAAGAATAGACAATATTTTCAGCTGACTATTAAAAAATACTACATGGAAAAATCTGAGTGATGTAGCTAAAGCAAAACCTAGAGAGATATTCATATTTTTGGATATGCATATTAGTAAAATTAAAAAGCTAAAATTATTATCATCCATTCCAAGAAGAGAAGGAGAAACAAAAGAAAGAGAGCTGAAGGAAAAAATTAGTAAAGATAATAGCAAATAGAAGATTAACAAAGGCAAACCCCTTTATTTGAATAAGAAGTTGATAGTCTTCTGTTATAAATGATCAGGAAAAAAAGATAATATATTAAGTAATATTAAGAATGAAAAGATGAATCTTACTGAACACCCAAAGGACATTTGATACAAATAAGCTTTTGGCACAATTTTAAAATTTAAAAAAAAGAAAAGGAAAAAAATAAAAACGTTTTGGGGCATTGGCAGCAAAGAGCACATGACTGTAATCCTTGAGAGAAGGGAAGTGCCAAATTAAGCCTCACATTTACCTTTGTTTTCTTCCTGGGCTTCTTTTCTAATCTGCTCTAAATGGAAGAAGTACAACAAGTCCACAACGTAGAGGAAACAGCTGTTAAGGAGGCTGAAATTTGGAAATCAGGAACCTAGAGAAGAGAGAGCATCAGACCAGGAGTGAAAAATATTAATGTAGTGGTATCATTAAAGCCCTTGGCTAACTATGAACTTGCATATACATAGGACAAGATATCAGGAATCCTAGCAGAGATTATGTTACTGAGGGGCTTAGATTGAAACAGAAATCTCACATATTCCACAAAATGGGATTGATGTTGGAGATCAACCCCAGCCAAAGAAAAATATCTTTGGTGAATACCCAGGAATTTTTTTTGAGATCCTAAAAATCCCATGCCCTAGAAGTAAGGTGCATACCACAGGATTAAGGGCAATATCAAAATAGACGAACCCTATTAAAGCCTAAACCCAAACCTCCGCATGATCTAGATTATCCACCTGAAATGCAATTATTACACAGAACAAAACTGAACCCTCATCAGTGGATGATAAAATCATTGAGATTCTATACAAAATATCATTCACAATATCAAAAATACAATTAAAAATTGCCAAACATGTAAGGAAGCAGGAGGAAATAATCAAAAATAAATTATTTGCTTATCCAGAGATGCTTCAGTTATTGAAGTCAGCAGACAAGGTCTTTAAAGTAATTATAACTAATATGGGAGTAAAGGTGAGAAAAAATGGATAAGTAAATGAAAATAGAATGTATTTTATTAGAGCATTAAAGTCTAAAAAAATTGAATTTACATGGTAGAAATATAATATACAATATTACAAATTAAGAACTCAGTGGATATCTTTAACACAAGACTAGGCATAGCATAAAATAGGATAAGTAAACTAGAAGACTGGTTATTGAAAACCTTTAAGCTGAATATATAAAGAAAAAAATAAACCAAAACAGAAATGTAAGAGGAATATGAGACATTGTAGAAATGCACATCTTTTGAAGTCCCAGATAAATAGAAAGTAATATGATAGATAATACTTAAGAAATAATGGTTAAAAATTAGAATTTTCTTCATATTATTAAATATATGGTTAATGACATCAATTTACATATTCAAGAAGCTCAGTGAACCACAAATAGAATAAACAGAAGGAAAATGACACCAAGACATATCATAGTCAAGCTGCTCAAAGCCAAAATTAAAGAGAATCTTAAAAGCAGCCAGAGTATGAGTGTGGAACAACTGTTGTTGGTCAGGAGATAACAATAAAAATAAGAGATTACTTCTCAACTTGAGCCATAAAAGTCAGAAGACAATGAAATGACATTGTTGCAGTTTTGGAAATGGAAATGCCAATCGAAATTTCTATACTCAGCAAATGTATCTTTTAAAAATAAAAATGAAATAAAGCTATTCTCAGAGTAACTTATGGTCAGTGCACTCACTCTACAAGAAAGACAAAAGGAATTTCATTAAACTGGAGGAAAATGATCCCAGAAGGAAGAAAAACTGTGGGCTATTTGATCAACATGGTTACTGAGATTATGTGAAAACACATGGAAAATTACATGCAATTAGTCATTTTTTTCAAGCATATGAGATCTTATAACAAATAAAACATATCCTGGTCCATAAAGCAAGTCTCACCACACTTCAAAAATTGAAATCATCGAGTATATTATCTTTGACCATTGTGGAATTAAATTAGAACTCAATATCTAAATGTTTAGAAATTAAACAACATAATTCTAAATAACTATAACTCCTACAGGTTCACGTTCTACAGACCTATGGCTGTAAAATCACAACTACTAAAACTTACCTAAGAAAAAAGAGAAAACCTTAGAACTTGTTATGACCTTTAGATAAATTCAATAAGTAATTAAATAGCTTTTCACCAAACAAATCAAAGTATAGATGGTTTTTACTTAAGAATCTAATTAATCATTTAGAAAGAATGATAATACTCATAAATTATTCTAAGGAAGGGGGAAGCCTGTCTCAGATTTTCACAATGGATTTTTTAAAAAACTAATTATAGTTCTCTTTTTGCGAGTGAGCTAAATTTACTGATCCTACTTCACTCATCACGTTTCTTCTTGTTGAGTGACTATCTGTTTCTTACCATAAACTTTTTTAAATATGAAAAGTTGAAGGTAACAAAGACATAGCAGTGATGTAAAATGATGTAAAAATATATCCCTGTGAATACTTATTAAAATAAAGCTGGTAGATCTATAATATGAAAATAGAGTTTAAAACATAAGCATTTATAAAGAACATTTTACAATGAAAAATGTTACTTCACCAAGAATTTATAACAATACTAAATCTGTATCCAGCCAATAACATAGCTTGAAAATACATAAAGCAAAAATAGATAGGACTCAAATAAGAAATGCATAAATCTTTAATCACTGTAGAAGACTTTACCACACTTTTCTCAGTAACTGATAGAACTAAATAATATAATTTACAATATAAACATATACAATAAACAAGTTATTTTCAAGTGCCAATGAAATATTTGATAATATAAATATAATGGCTCACTAAACTGCCTTTTAAAAAAAGCTAGCTAATGAAGGGTTATAGTCATATTTTGATTTAAGAATAATTAAGCGTGAATCAATAGTAAAAAGATAATTAGAAATATTCCCAGATGTTTGGAAGCTATTCAAAACTCTTCTAAATAGTAATTTTTAAAATTATTCAAATTAGATATATTTTACTTATTTCACTTCGTATAAGTGTAAAATATGTTTCAGATATAATGAATATGCCACCTAATAAATTTTGTGGGATACAGCTAAAACTATATCAGACGAACCTTAAAACCATACATGCACTCACATGTTAGGGAACAAAAAAGCCTAAAATCAATTATTTAATTATCTATAAAAAGGAGTTAGACAACAAAGAGCAAAATCAAAGAATATAAAACTAAAAATAAATAACTGCAGAAATTAATAACATGTGCAACAAATAAACAGTGAAAAAAATCAACAAGGTGTGGTAGGCTGAATAATGGCTCCCAAGATACTATAATTCTTATACTGTTTGAATTATATCTTATATGGCAAAAGGAACTTTATATATATGACTAAGGGGAATGGCAGATTATACTGGATTATTTGGGCGGGCCCTAAATATAATCACAAGTGTCTTATAAGATTGAAGTAGAAAAATATGGACTACAGAGACAGAAGGCGAAATGAGAAAGGAAGCCAAGTACTATGCTTTTGACTGAGAAGATAGAAGAAGGGACTACAAGCCAAAAAAGCAAGGAACAAAACTCTAGATGTCAGAACAGGCAAGAAAATTTATTATTCCATAGAACTCCCAGAGGGAATATGATTCTGCCTACATCGTGATTTTTAGCCCAGTGAAACTGGTTTTGGATTTTTGACTTACAGAACTGGAAGAAAACAAATGTGTGCTATTTTAAGCCACCATGTTTGTAGTAATTTGTAACACAGCAATAAGAATGGATACAGAAGCCAAAGTTTGGCTTAAAAAAAAATAATATTATGGTAAACCTAAGGTATTTTTTTAAATATTAGGAACAGATAAAATATATCATTACATTGATTTTATATATATTAAAAACATGGGATTATGATCACAATTTTCTAATAAATTCAAAATTTTAGGTGAAAGGCAAAATGGCACACACAAAAAGCAAATTTTAAAAATGAACACAAGAAGAAACAACAAATTTCTCCATTCCTAAATCTATCAAGGAATTTGAATATGTCTTTAAAACCCTTCCCACAAGTAAATCATCATGGATTTCTTCATCACTGAAGTATTTTAAACTACTAAGAAAGAAACAGTACCAGTCTTACACAAAACCTTCCAGGACAAAGAAAGAAATAGTACCAATCTTACACCAAGCCTTACAGACAAAGAAAAAAGAGAACAATGTTTGAGTATAGCTTAATTCTGAAACCAAAATATGATGAAGGTACTAGCAAAAAGGAAAAGCATCACTTCTTGGCCTTTTGGCTAGAATCAAGTGTAGAAAGGATAAAGTCCAATTACCATGAATATTGATGCAGTAATTCTAAACAAAATACTATCAAATAAAATCTATCAATATATTAAATGTATAACACAACACAAAGGAATCTCCCCCAAGGAATGCATAGTTAATTTAACTTTAAAAATCCACTAGTGAAATTTAGGAGGCCAAAGAAGGAAGATGGTTCAAGCTCAAGAATTCAAGACCAGGCATGGCCACATGGTGAAACCCCATCTCTACAAGATAATACAAAAATTAGCCAAATGTTTGTGATACGTGCCTGCAGTCCTGGTTACTGTGAGGAGCTGAAGTGGGAGGATTGTTTGACCCCAGGAGGCAGAGGTCAGACTGAGCCTAGATTGTGCCACTGCACTCCGGCCTGGGTGACAGAGTGAGAACCTGTCTCAAAAAAAAAAAAAAAAAAAAAACCTACATATATGTATCTACCTACCAGTGAAGCCCTAGATCCAGAAAAGTTCGCTGCTGAATTCTACCAAACATTTAAGGAAGAACTTATACCAATTCTCTACAATCTCTTTCAAACTATAGAAGCACAGGGAGTACTTCCTAACTCATTTCATAAGGCTAGATTTGTCCAAATATTCAGACTAGACCATAAAACTGCAAGAAAAGGAAACTATGACCCAAAATTGCTCATGAACATAGAAGCAAACATCTGCCAAAAAAAAAGTAAAAAGTGAACTGAATTGACAAAATTTATGAAAATAATTTCACAGTATGACTAAGTGTCATTTATCCTATGTATGCAAGACTGGTTCAGCATTTGGAACTCAATTGATATATGTCTTAGTTTGTTCTGCATTGCTATTACAGGATACCATAGGCTGAATAACTAATAAGTAAAAGAATTTAGTTTAGCTCATAGTTCTGGAGGCTGGAAAGTCTAAGATCATGGTGGTGACATTTAATGAAAGTCTTCTTGCTGTGTCGTTGCATAATGAAGGGCATCACATGCCAAGAGGGCAAGATTATGCGTGTTGGTTTAGCTCTCTCAAACGCCACCCTGATTAGCTTATACAAAACTATAAATCCTATCATGAGACTCCTTGACTTATCTAATCCTAATTGACTCTCAAAGGCCCCACCTCCAATCAGCATATTAATTTAGGCATTACTGTTTTAATGCATGCATTTTGGGGATACATTTAAAACACAGCAATATATCTATTGTATCAACTGACTAAGAAAAAAGAATGATTATAACAATAGGTGCAGAGAAAACATTTGATAAAATGAAAACCTATTCATTATTTAAATGAAAAAAAAACACTCAGTAAATTAGAAATTAAAGGGAAATTTACTCAACTAGAGAAATAATGTCTATACCAAAAAAAAAAAAAAATCCTGTAGCTAACATCATAATTCATGATAAGAAATACAAAACTTTCCTCTAACATCAGGGTAAAGGCAAGGATGTCCCTTCTTACCACTTTTCAACATTGTGCTGAGACATCTTAGTTATAGCAATAAGAAAAGAAAGTGAAAGGTATGCAAATTGAAAGAAGAAAGAAACTGTCTTTGTTTGAAGATTATATTATCTTCTGTGTAGAAAATCTGAAAAAAATTGAAAATATCTCCTGGAAATAATAAACATTAATAAGAGGGTTGCAGGATACAAGGTTAATATACAAAAGTTAATTGCCTTTTTTTGTACTAGAAATGAACATGTGAAATTTGAAATTAAACTATAGTACTACTTATATTAGCACCCCCAAAATGAAATATGTAGGTATAAATCTAACAAAATATGGACAAGATTTATGTGAGAGAAATGACTAAACTCTGATAAAAAGAAATTTTAAAAAAATGAAATAAATGGAGAGGTTTTCCATGTTCATTGATAGGAAGACTCAATACTGTCAAAATGTTAGTCCTACCTAACTTGATTAACAGATGCAATGCAATCGCAGTCAAAATACTAGCAGGCTATTTAGTGACTATCAACTAACATTTTCTAAAGTTTCTATGGAAAGGCAAAAGATCCACAATAATTAAAGAATATTAAAAGGGAAGAGCGAAGCTGGAAAACTGACACCACCTGACTTTAAAATATACTATCAAGACAGTGTGGTATTGATGAAAAAAGAAATAAATAAAACAGAATAGACAGCCCAGAAATTGTCCCACATAAATATAGTCAATTGATCTTTGACAAAGGAGCAAAGGCAATGCAGTGAAGAAAATATATTTTCAACAAATGATGCTGAAACAATTACATATCCACATGCAAAATACATAAATTTAGACACAAACCTTACACCTGTACAAAAATTAACACAAAATGACTCACAGAACTAAACATAAAATGAAAAACTATAAAAGACTTTACAAGATAACATAGAAGAAAATCTAGATGATAATGGGTTTAATTATAACGTTTTACTTGCAACATCAAAGGCACAATCTGGAAAAAAATTGATAAACTGAATTTCATTACAATTTAAAAGTCCTACTTTGTGAAAGATACTGTCAAGAGTATGAAAAAACCAGCCACAGATTGGAAAAAAAATTGCAAAAGGCAAATCATTAAAGAACTGTTATAAATATATACAAATAATTTTTTAAATTTAGTAAGATCACGAACAACCCAATTTAAAAACGGGCCAAAAACTTTAACACACCTCTCACTAAAGAAGATATAGAAATAGCCAACCAAAATGCTCTTTATCATATTAGGGAAATTCAAATTAAAATAAAAATGAGAGTCCCCTATGTACCTATTAGCACGGTGAAAATACTGACAGCACCAAATGCTGATGAAGATGTAGAAAAACAAAAACTTTTATTCATTGCTAAGTAAGATTTCAAAATTGTATAATCACTTTGGAAGACAGTTTGGTGCTTTCTTACAAAACTAAACATAATCTTACTATATAATCCAGCAATTATGCTCTTTGGTATTTATCCAAAGGAACTGAAAACTCACATCTACACAAAACTTAAACACACATATTTATAGCAGCTTTACTCATAATTGCCAAAATTTTGAAGCAACTAAGATGTCCTTCAGGAGATAAATGAATAAATAAACTGTAGTAAACAGCACAATCAAATATTATTTAATATTAAGAAATGAGCTATTATACCATGAAAAGATAAAGAGAAATCTTAAATGCATATTATTAAGTCAAAGAAGCAAACATCAAAAGGCTACATATTGTATGATTTCAATTATATGACATACTGAAAAAGGCAAAAGCATGGAAATGTAAAATATCAGTGAATGCCAAGGGTTTGAGGGAGGAGGGATAAACAGACAGAGCACAGAAGATTTTTAAGGCAGTGAAACCACACTGTATAATTTTATAATGACAGATACATGTCATTATATATTTACTCAAACCCAAAGAATATATAACAGCAAGAGTGAACACTAATATAAACTATTACAATATTAACTCTGGGTGATAATACTTTGTCAACATAGATTCATCAAGTATAACAAATGTACCACTCTGGCAGGAGATTTTGATAAGAAGGAAGGCCATGGATGTGGTAAGGCAAAGTGTGTAGAAAAGTTTCAGTAACTTCTGCTTAGTTTTGCTATAAACCTAAAAATAGTCTGAAAACTAAAGCCCATTTAAAATAATCTACCAGTCTAATTCATCTTTTTAACAATATAAAGAGTCATATTTATATCTCAATGAAAATCATTAGCAAAAATTTAAAAATAAAGACTACTAAAAATTACAGAACAGTCAGAAAATAACAAAATGGCAATAGTAAATTTTTACCTATCAATAATAACTTTAATGTAAATTGCTTAATGGAATTTAAAAACAGAATTCAACTATATGCTGCCAACAAGATATTCATTCTACCTTTAAAAACACATATAGACTGAAAGTGAAGGAATGAGAAAAATATTCCATATTAGTAAAAAGCAAGAGAATAGGGATATATCAGAGAAAGTAGGCTTTAAGTCAAAAACTATCATAAGGAACAAAAAGGTAATTATCATATAATGATAAAAGGGCCAATTCATCAAGAGAATATAACAATTGTGTGTCCGTGTGCATGTGTGTACATACATATGTATACATGCATCCAACATCAGGCTACTTAAATACATAAAACAATTATTAACAGATCTGAAGGGAGAAATAGCAATATAATAATAGTAGAGGACTTTAATATCCTACTTTTAACAATGAATAGATCATCTAGACAAAAAGTCAATAAGGAAACATTGGACTTGAACTGCACTTTAGACCAAATCAACATAAAATAAATATACAGAACATTTCATCGAACTACAGAAGAATATGTATTTTTCTCAAGTGCACATAGAACATTCTCCAGAGTAGATATTTTAGGCCACAAAACAAGTCATAAGAAATTTAAGAAGACTGAAATCATATCAAGTACCTTTTCTGAGAATCAAGAAATAAAACTAGAAATTGGTAACAGAAATAAAAATGGAAATTTTACAAATATGTTGAAATTAAATAATGTGCTCCTGAAGAACCTGTGGGTCAAAGACATCAAAAGAGAAACCAAACTTGAGACATATGTTCAAATATATGCAAATCAATAAATAAAGTATGCCAAATTAACAGAACAAAGGATTAAAACCATATTACCCTCTCCAGAAATGAAGAAAAAACATTTGGCAAAATTTAACATCATTTCATGATTTAAAAGAAATCCCTCTCTACAAATTAAGTATAGAAGGATTTTACCTTAACACAATGAAGGCTGTGTAGTATGAGCCCACAGCCAACATCATACCTAATGGTGAAAAGTTGAAGCTTTTACTCTAAGATCAGGAAGAAGACAAGGATGATACTCTTGCCACTTCTATACAACATAGTAGTGGAAGTCCTAGCCAAAACAATTAGGCAAGAAAAAAGAAATTAAAGGTGTCCAAGTCATAAATGAAGTTAAATTACCTGTGTACTGATGATTTTTTTTAAATATGGATTTTTTTATACAGAAAACTTTAAAGACCAAAAAAAATTAGTACTAATAAATAATGCAAGTAAAATAGATACAAAATCAACATAAAAAATTAGTACTGTTTCCATAAACAACAAACTATCCAAAAAAGAATCCAGACAAAAATCTTATTTATAATAGCATCAAAAAGAGTGAAATATATAGGAATCAATTTAACCTAGAAAGTGAAAAACCTATATACTAGAAATAAAAATTATAAAACATTGATAAAAGAAATTTAATAAAACACAAATAAATAGAAAAATGTACTATGTTTGTGGAAAGAATCAAACAACTTTATATTGTTAAAAATGCCCATACTACCCAAAGCAATCTGCAGATTTAATGTAATTCTTACCAAAATTCAAATGGCATTTTCACAGAAATAAAAAAAAATTACTAAAATGCACAGGGAAGCACAAAAAACACTGAATAGTTAATGCAATCTTGAGCAAAAAGTACAAAGTTGAAGGAACTACACTTTCTGATTTCAAACAATATTATAAAGCTATAGAAATCAACACTGGATGTTAATGCCATAAAAACAGACAATCAAAAATAATAGCCCAGAAACAAAATCCATGCATTTATAACAATTGATTTCAAAAGAGGTATCAAGATCACACAATGAAAAAAGGACAGTTTCTTCAATAAATAGAGTGGAGAAAACTGGGTATCTACATGTAGTAGAATGAAATTTCACTCTTTTCTTAAACCATATACAAAAATCAACTTAAAGACTTAATTATAATGCTTGAAACTATAAAACTACTAAAAGGAAACATAGGATAAAGACTTCTTACTCTGGAAAATTACTTTCTGGATACCCAAAACATACACAACAAAAGCACAAATAGACAAATGGGTTTACACCAATCTAAGAGGCTTCTGCAAAGCAGAGGAAATGAGAGAGTGAAAAGACAACGTATGGAATGGGAAAAAATAATTACAAACCTTCCATATCATAAAAGGTTAATATATAAAATATATAAAGAATTCAACTACTCAACTCAATAGCAACCAAATAGGTAACCTGTTCTAAAAATGGGCAAAGGACTTGAATAGACATTTTTCAAAAGAAGTCATACAAATGGTCAATAGGCATATGAAAAAATACTTAACATCACTAATCATTGGGGAATTGCAAATCAAAACTACAGTGAGATGTCATCTCACACTTGTTAGAATAACTGTTATCAAAAATACAAAATGTGTTGGCAAAGATGTAGAATAAAGGGAAGGCTTGCATACTGCTGGTAGGAATGTAAACTGATACAGCTATTAAGGATAATAGTATGAAAATTCCTCAAAAAATTAAAATAGGACTACCATACAGTCAAGAACACCACTTTTGAATGTACACCCAAAGGAAGTAAAATCAGTAGCTTGAAGAGATATGTGAACTGCAATGTTTATTACTGCATTATCTACTATAGCCAAGACATAAAATCAGCCTATGTCCAACAACGGATGAATGAATGAAGAAAATGTGGTATTTATGTATGCAATAGAATTATTCAGCTTTTAAAAAGAAGAAAATTCTGTCATTTGCAGGAATATGGATGAATCTCGAAAACATAACACTAAGCAAAGTGAGTCAAGGCACAGAAAGAAATACTACATGATCCTTACTTATCTCTGAACTCTGAAAAAAGTTAAACTCACAGATTTACAGAGAATAATTGTAGTTGCCAGAGGATAAGGAGTTTTCGTGAAAGGCTACAAAGTTTCAGTTAGATGGGATGAATAAGCATAGCATGGTGATATAGTTAACAGCAATGTATTCTGTACTTTCTAGTCATTGCAATGAGGTAAAAAGAACATATAAATATATAAAATTGGGAAAAAACTCGCAAAATTGCTATTATTCATTAGCAATGTGGTTATATATAGAAAATCAAAACTAATTTAAATTTAGCAGTAAACTAATATATCAATTGTTCATAAGTCATTAATTATTGATTATCAAAAATAATCACTATCAATATTTATTAATCTTAACAATTGTTAATTTAAAAGTGATTCAGCAAAGGAGCTGAATATAGGATAAATACACAAAAATCTAATGTTTAATATACTGGCAAAATCAGTTAAAAAATGGAAGTTTTAAAATGATATAAATTAAAATTGCACCAAAACCTACCTAATACATATGAATTATTCTACACAACATTGCTGAAAGAATTTTTTAGAAGGCCTAAAAGAAGTTTGGGATATAATGTTTTGGTAGTACATAAAGGGCTAGAAAATAATAAGGCAATGTAGAAGAACAAAAATAAAAGGCTGGTACTTCTTGTGAGCAATATTGATTATAAACACTCAACAACTAACATACTGTGGTGTTTTTGGTTTTGTTTTTGTTTTTGAGACAGTCTCACTCTGTCACCCAGGCTGAAGTGCAATGGCACAATCTCAGCTCATCGCAACCTCCGCCTCCCGGGTTCAAGTGATTCTCCTGCCTCAGCCTTCTGAGTAGCTGGGACTACAGGTGCATGCCACCATGACCAGCTAATTTTTGTATTTTTGATACAGATAGTGTTTCACCACATAGGCCAGGAGGGTTGCGATCTCTTGACCTCATGATCTGCCTGCCTCAGCCTCCACAAGTGTTGAGATTACAGTTGTGAGCCACTGCACCTGGCCCATACTGTGGTTTTCCTCCAAGAACAGATGTGTAAACTAATAAAAGAAAATACAGAAACCAGAACAAGTCTATAAACATACCCATACAGATACTGTCATTTGATTAATGAAAAAGATCATACAGTTTATATACAACAGTACAGCAGAAAGAGGGATAATTTTTCAATTATTGGTCCTAGGTTAAAAGAAAATGTGTAAAATATGAACCTTGATGTATATACAAGATAAACAATAAAGCCTCCATAAGTTAGCACAGTTTAATATGTTGCTTTCTACTTAGGACACAAAAAGCCCAAGTTACAGTTGGAAAGGATGGATAAATTAAACTGTACCAAAATTAAGAACTTCTTTGCATCAAAAATGTCATTAAAAAATAAAAATGCAAGCCACACTCTAGAAGAAATCTGAAATACACATACCTAACAAAGGAACTCAATTCAGGATGTATAAATAACACCTATCTAGCACAATAAAAAAGAGAAAAAAAATAGAATAAGCAAGTAGCTTGAATAAACACTTCACAAATAAAAACATCAAGATGGCCAATAAACATGTAAAAACAACTTCATTATTCATCTGAGAAATACAAATTAATAACAATAAAATACCACTCTATAACCTTTGGAATGGCTGGAATTAGAAAACACTGATAATTCAAAGTGATGATGAGGACGTGAAACAAGTGGAACTCTCAAACTCTGCAGATAGCACTGTCTACTGGTACAACTACTTTGGAAAACTGGTAGCTTCTACTAAAGCCAGACATATGAACATCACATAACCCAACAGGCTCACTTACTGCTATATCAGGTATTCATATATATGTTCACTAAAAGGCATGTATTAGAGCGTTAATTGCCTGTTTGCCAAAAACTGGAAATAGGCAAATATCCATCAAGAGTGTGTATAGATAAATATGTAAGATAATAGTAAAGCAGTTTTAATAATTAACAAAATACTGATATATATGTATGAACTTCATAAATCCAATTTGAGCAAAACTGGCTAGACATAAAAGACTACCTAATAAATGAATCATTTGTATAAAATTCAAACACAAGCATAATCCAGAGGTTTAGAAAAATCTAACAATATTATAGAGTATCATAGCCATAATCTAGAATGTTAGAAATCACACAATGGTTAGATTTGGGAGTGGGGTTTAATGACAGGGTGTGGAAAGGAGGCTTCTGGGACTTCAGACAGAGTTATATTTCTTAAATATGTAGTGGTCACATAGGGTGTTCCCTTTATAAAAATTCATTTAGCTATAAGAATTCAGAACCACTAATAATTTGTACATTGGATATGTTCTACTTCATAAAAAGTTCACCTTTAGGAAAAGTAAAACACAATGTTTCTTCACTATCCCTTATTTAGAAAATGTTAATTTTTTATACCTTATTTTGAATTTAGTATTTATTTATTCAGTATATATTTATAGGGCATCTGAACATCACATTGTTAGAATTTTGTCCTTGTTACTAAATATTCTTCGAAACTTATTTTTAATGACTGCATAATACATCAAAATATGTGTGATTTTATAATTTCTTTACTTTTTTAACTATGGAGCATTTGCATGGTTTACAATTTTACACTATTATAAATAGTACTGAAATGAATATCCTTGTACTTTAATTTTTGACAATCCTTAAAAATTACCACCTACATTTACTGGGTCTAAGGGGTATAAACATTTTTTCCATATTGTTGTACAGAAAATGTGTACTGACTTGCAGTCCTATAGTATCTCTGTAGTTTTTCCATACAAGTTGTAAAACAGCGAGGTTTTTGGTATAGAATGCGTTATCTGATATATCTTAATATAAGAATCCTTAAAGAAGGTAACTATTGTTTCTCACTGTGTAGAATCCAAATTAGCTCAGACCCAACTCTCACCTTTTCTCTGCAAAGTTATTTAATTATTTTAATTTTTATAGATTACATCACAGAACAGTCATGGTACAAGTACCCAATTCTGAGGAAAGAGCATGCATTGTAAGGACAGCCAGACACATTTAAATCTTAGCCTTCCTACTTGCTACCCACATTGACTTGGTAAGTGATTTCAACTATCTGAGCATTAGTTTCCACCTAGGTAAAGGAAGATAACCATAAATAATATAGAGGATTGCTTTGGAGATTAAGGATATGATATATATAAAGAGCCTCACATAATATCTGGCACAGTTCTTATTTAATACATTAGGGTTTTTACCCCCCTCCCTTTTCAATCATCGTATGTTTTTAATTATCCATAGTAACAGGTCAAATGGTATAGATAATTCCAAAACTTTATATCACTGCAGACTTTTTACTGTTGATGATGATATATAAGAAAGCTGATTTATTTCAGTTTCTCCACCTATTCCTGCCCTCCCAGCCAAAGTAAGGAGACTGAATCACACAGAAACTGTAGAATCAATCTATAAATAATTAAGAGCTGGTCTTAGGTCTTATTTTATGCTCAAAAACCTGAATCATTATGAAATTAAAAGCCCCTTTACAAGTTGTGTTTTCATTTGGTCTTTAATAAGTAACTTTCAAGTGTCTTGCTTTTTTTCAAAGGGCCTTTAAAAATCGCATCAGGGGTTAGGAAAGGGTCCCACTTAACAATATTTTTTTTCATGTGACCGCTATTATTAAGACAATTACCACTGATCATTTTTTAATGATATTTCAAAACCACTTGAATATTTTTAAAAAGGTCACACAAAGCTACATAACTTATAAAACTGAACCGCAAAAATGGGACTTCTGCATTTGTTCAGACATGTACCAGGTTTTAGTTCCTACAGGCTCACAGACGGTTTTCTCCTTAACAGTTTGCCAAATGTATTTTAGAATGTCCAAAATTTAAAATGTTGATGTATGTGAACCAACTACATAATGAAAGAATCCATGCACCATTAAAATGATAATGTGAATCACTCTTTATTTCCCTCCAATGTGCTAAGTGCAACTAACCAGATCACATGGAGAGGATCAGAAAGGTAAATTGGTAATATTTTGAGTGAGAAAGATAGGTAGATATCCCCAAGTCAACCTAGCTTTTGTCTTTTGTTTTTTGTGTGTGTGTGTTTTTTTTTTTTTTTTGGCTTTTATAAAGACAATTCTTTCTCTTTTTGTTGCAAATATCAAATTATGACCATGAAATATGTATAACAAGCTCCAATCCAATTCCTGATTATTCAGAGCCTAATCATACAGTTTGTGTTTTACCCCAGCCATTTGCTTCTATTTTTTCTGCCTGCTGCCTGCCTTTTGCCATTTCACTGCTTGTTAGTCTTTGGCCAGAGTATCCCAGAAAAAGGAATTTTAAAAAAGAGGTGGGAGGAGGCAGGCCAAACCATTTGAACTTCTTCCAGTTTTGTCTAAAGTTCCTAGAGTAGGAGCTCTAAGTATGTGCACATAAGATTCTTAGATTATTGTTGACTCTCATTGTAGTTTCCCAATCCTTTGCACCCCAACTACATCTATTAATACTTTACAGATACTAATTTTTATGAACTTCCTATTTTTCAGAGGAAAAGATAGCTACCTTTTCCAAGAAGAAGAAAAAGAGTCTAAAATTTTGATTTTGTATATAAAAAGCCAGAATATTTTGTCTTCTATGAGGTTTGTGCCCTAGAAGAAAATGGCCACTGTGAATTCTAGCCCAGTCATTAAAACACATTGCATATTTCTTGATCAGCTCCCTCAGAACTCATCTTTCTCATTTGGAAAAACAATTATTAATAACCATCCTACCTACTTCTCAAGAGTCATTCACAATGATTGGCTGAAGTAACAAAAATAACTATTCTTTGGAAAAGAAACTTCGAGAACCCTATGTCTATGAATAAAAGTGAACAAGAATTATTCCTATGAAAAGATGCAGTGGAAAATTAACTGAATTTGGAACCCACTGGGCTTGAGTTCAATTTCAGTCCTGATACTGTATTTGTTATCTTGGGCAAGATTTTTAATAAATCTAATTTCCAGTTCCTTGTCTGTAATGAGGATGATGATACTATTAAGTGCTAGCGAAGGTGCAGAGAATATATTGCTCATGGAAACGCAAAATGATATCAACCTTCTGGGAAACAGTTTGGCAGTTTCTTATGTAGTTAAACATGTATTTACCATATAATCCAGTGATACCACTGCTAGATATTTACCCCCCCAACAAACAAAAACTAATGTTTACAAAATCCCTATCTGTGAATCTCCACAGAAAATTTATTCATAATTGCCAAATTCTGGAAACCACCTATATGTTCTTCACATGAGCGGATAATCAAATCATGGCACATTCATACATAGAATACTACTCAACAATAAAGAGGAACAGGTCAAATGGTAGAGATAATTCCCAAACTTTATATCACACCAGACTATTTATGGCTTATGATAAAATATAAGAAAGCTGATTTATTTCAGTTTCTCACATATATATAAAATGAGTTTAGAGCAAACTTGTCTCAACTACACCCCTCAGGCCTCATGTGACTCAGGGCAGCTTTGAATGTGGCCAAACTGTAAATTTGTAAACTTTCTTAAACCATTTTGAGACTTATTTATATTTTTGGGTCTTTTTTCTTTTCCTCTCATCAGCTATCTTTAGTGTATTTTGTGTGTGGACCAAGGCATTTTTTCTTCTTCCAACGTGGCCAGGGAAGCCAAAGCTCCTGGTTTGGGATATTTTGTGGTGTCACAAAGTAAGGAAGTGCCCAAAAAAGACGGAGCATGTTGAAAGGGCACAAGCACCAGTGTGAACGAGTTCCACATGTCCAAAGTGAGGACAAATTGAGTAACAAAATAGATAATAATGACGGCATTGCTCTATAGCTCATAGAAGGAAATTAATATTTATGAGTTCACACTGATATAAATAGGTGAATTAAAAATAAATAGGGAAGAAGGGGAAGCTACTTGTATAAAATAATTTCAAGTTATAAGCAGAGAAAGAATGTAGGAAATAGAAAAGTCACAATTAGACAATCACAATAATAATTGTTGCAAACAAGATCCTCCAATAGATGCTAAAATCCATGGGTGAAAGTTTGAGGAGAAATAGAATATTTTCATAGCCTCAAAGAATCTTTCTTGGGATATTTATTTATTACAAAGAGGAAAGTAATAACTTTACAGTGGAAAATTCAGCAGACACCGCCTTAAGAGCATTCTAAAAAGATATATCAATATCACATATCTCCTAATATTTTAAATGAGAAGGGTACATCATTTCTGTAGTATCTCTGTGAAACATCCACAATCTTAATTATGAGGAATAAATCAGAAAATATAAATCAAGGGTTATTCTGCTAAAGAACTGACCAGTGCTTTTCAAAAGTGGCAAAATCATACAAAACAAGAAGAGGCTGAGAATCTGTCATACATTTCAGGGGACTATGGCACCTGCCTGTGTTGTGGAATCCTGAATTAAATACTGGAAGAAAGAAAGAAGAACCATAATTTTTAAAAAAATCTTATGAAATCTGAATAAAGTCTATAGTGTTAGTAATATTACACCAATGTTAATTTCTTAATTTTGATCATAATAACTATGTAAGATGTTACATTAGAAAAAACTGAAGAAGTATGAAGTATGTACAGGAATTATATATTGCTGTTGCAACTTTTCTATACATAGACTTTTTTAAAATAAAACATTTTAAAATTATTTTGAGGAACCAGGAAATAAATTCTGCATCATGCCATCAATTCAGAATAACGAAACATCATTTTCAACTTTTTATAAATTATTTTGATTATACAACATAACACAAGGTAGAAAAAATTTTTCAACAACAATTTTGTCTTGCTCTTGTCCTACGTGACACTAGGTGTCTTTGACAATCCTATTTGGGTATTTCTTGCAAACCGTAAAATTTCATTCTGATGATATTTATAAATCAATGTCCTAAAGCTGTTTGGGATGGGGAACAATATTAATTGATTCTAATCACTTTTATGGATGGGAAGGACAGAAATGAATTATGGATCTGAATCAAATCTGATAAGTATGTTCATTTACCAGGATTTGAAATGAAGAAAATATCAACTATTTAAGAACAAAAAAATATTTATCCAAAGAATGATTATTCTCAGCAATGAATGTCTAAAAATCAACTTAATGCTACCAATATTCCTGAATATGATAAAACCATCTGTATGTTTTTTTAAAAAACAATACATTCTCACAGGCAGTTTCTTTAGGACTTTTCTCATTGCCAAGATATCGGAAATAATACTGTTGCTATATCTTGTCAACTGAGTTCTTTCTCATACTTGATCTTTTAGTATAATTTTTTTAAAGTTCAGTAAAGGTAAGTTGTGGGTTCTGTGAAATAGAACACTAGAGAAGACATACAAAAGAGATGTGACCTTGGGCTGGGCACCGTGGCTCACGTCTATAATTCTAGCATTCTGGGAGGCCGAGGCAGGCAGAGCACGAGTTTAGGAGTTCAAGACCAAAATGGTAAAACCCTGTGTGCACTAAAAATACAAAAATGAGCTGGGTGTGGTGGCGGGCATCTGTAATCCCAGCTACTCAGGAGGCTAAGGCAGGAGAATCACTTGAACCCAAGAGGCGGAGGTTGCAGTGAGCCTAGGTTGCGCCATTGCACTCCAGCCCGGGCGACAGTGAGAGACTACGTCTCAAAAAAAGAAAAAAAAAAAAAAAAAAAAAAGAAGACGACGATGACGACGACGACATGTTGTGACCTCAACAGCTCCATGTATTATTTGGAAGTGTATATTTTTCACAACAGTTTTAAGGACAAGACCTTTTTCCTTATTTTTGACTAAGTTTATGCTTGCATCATAAGTGCATTTTATTTTTCTTTGGCTCAAACTCCACATCAACTTTAATTTCATAGTCTCTGTAAAACATATACCTTTATAATGATTTTATCAATTTTAATATTCTCACTGGATGGAAACTAAATATTAATATCCCTAGTATTACCACCTAGAGGAATTTTTGAATGGGCATACTTAAGACTGTAAGATCTCACTCACTTATTCATGTAGAGGTTTTTAAAGGAAAAAAAAAGGATTTTTTGAGTTTATCAAGATATTCAAAACAAGATATGTCTTCTTAATTTTACAAGTCTAAGTTTTTCCATATTGAATCAATGGTTACACACATATACTAGTAAGTAGAAAACACTGCTTGATTTCTATCATTATAGAAACAAATTGAGCCATCATTCTTTTGCTAGAGTGCTCTGATTTTGACATAAATCAGAATTCATTAGTAGCGATGAATCTGTGATATTCTAATATCTATTACTGCAGCAATAGTCAAATTGCATTCAGATCCCTTATCTGAAGAAGCTCCTATTAGGCAAAAAAAGGTAAAGGGAGCAGAAAAAACAACAACAACAAAAAGGCCTAGAATTTGTCACCAAGATACGCTGACAGTTTATCAAAGATTGCGCCATATTAAGCTAAAAGTGCTATGTGTAAAGCACCAAGCTATGAAAATGTTATTCATAATGAGACATATACTATCAACACGTAATAACATATTTAAATCCATATCTATTAAAAAGATAAAATATTCCATAGCTTAAATCTATCCTATGGAATATAACTCTAGCACTCACTGAATTGAATGACAAAGGAAATTGCTAAAATGCAAAATTTAAAAATACTGTATTAATGGTAATAGCAGAATTACTTATTCATTGAATAATATCAGTCATATAACCAGTTCTAACTTTGTTGGGTTCTTTAAATATACCTGATCTTCACAATAACTCTGCAAGTTCAGTATTCTATTTTACAAGTGAAGAAACTTAGACCCAGAATTTAAGTGATTTGCCCAAAGCCACACAACCAGTAATTGTCTAGCTTCCTAGTTCACAAGATCAGTCTCCTAAAACCTGCTATTCTTGAGAACTCATAGAAAAAATATCTTATGTTCCCACCAAGACATTTCTAACACATATAGACTGCAGTAGTTCTAGGTGTGAAGCCTGATTTCATCACTCACACTCTGAAGAAGTAAAAGATGACATCAGATGGAAGTTTCTAGAAGATACTCTTTTCACTCTCTTCCCCCTCTCAAGCACCTTTTGTGACAATCAGAATTTCTCTGGCTCTCTTCAAATTTGGGGTACAAATGATGCTAAAGGTACAGAAATGGCTTAATACCAGTGGCTTTCCAGTTCCCTCCAAGACTTAAATCTTTCTTGGCATTCTCACTCTCACAGGTGCTCAGAGTTAGGGTTACACTTCCTCCCATCCATGTTCTAGGTATAGTCACTTTCCACCCTCAGTTAGCAGCAAGTCAATGTCACCATGATACTAAGAATATATTTTAGTGTGAAATGAAGTTAAGGGTTCAGGGGTTAGGAAAAAAATGATTCTCTTCCCCACTCTGTTTATACCTTGTTATCTCATCTTTGAGTTAACAGATTTATTCCCAGAATCTCAAAACTTCCCTCATGAACACAATGCCTATAGATTCTGGTTTGATTCTTTTCCCACATATAAAAAAAAATAAAAGTTCTGGTTAACTCTTCTCCCTCCAGACTTTAAATTAGTGCGGAAGTTTAAGATGGGACAGATTTCCATTTCCCCTCATCCCTATATTTGGCACTTCCTCACAGTACTCAAGATTCCCCCTTCCTTTTGAGCTTCACACGCATGCACACACACACACACAAATTAAAAACTCTTTCAAATAAATCCCTAGAATGATTACCAGCATAGAGTTCCATAATTAGACAAATTTTAAATTGAAATTTGAGATTATATTAATACTCCATGATCTGTCTCAAACTGGACAGCTCCTACTACCTTTCAAAACCTCTCTGAAGCCTCCTGATACTGCAAAGCATAGTTGGTCCTGAGTCCTTTGACCTTGTTCACATTATCCATATTATCTTTAATTTTAATGTTTTACTTAGGCGTCCATTTCCTTATAGATCTCCTTGAGAGTATAGATCATTTCTTATTCAACTAACACAGTATTAACAGCCTTAGCATAGATCCCAGCTTAACAGAATTTATGAATTAAATAATTCATGATAGAGGCCACCCAAGAAAGTTGGTCTTTATATTCCATTTTAAAATCTTAGAATTTGATTCTATAGTAGTTAAAAGAAAGTTTATAATTTTGATGATGGTTCACTCACCAAGACCTAATGGTGAGATCTAGCTTAATATAACTTAAATGAGTTCAATTTTATTTAGAAACATTTGTCGAGTGGCTACATGACAGAAAATACTACTGTAAGATTCAGAAACAAAAAATGTTTACATAAGGACTATTATAATTTATGATATAACAATGATTAAAACAATATATGAAAATATAACGAAGTGAAAATTGTTTTATTCAAAAATTTTGAGTAGAGGTAGATCTTTACCTATGCTTTCAAAGTAGGAAGAAGGACATTCCAAGTGAGAAAATAACTGGAGCAAAAACCCAAAGACAAGTGAGTACACAGAGTAGTGAAGAAACAACAGAGACAAAGTTGCTGCTGTTCAGAACATGTAACTGACATGTGAAGAGAAGGTGCCCTAGAAAATGATAGAAATATGGGAAAGGACAACTGTAGAGAGCACTGATTAAGTTTGTTCTGTTATTTATATTCTGAGAAAGGCCAAAGCTTTCGAGGAGAATGCTCCCATATTTCAGCAAGGTAACACATCTATATGTAGAAATCTATGAGAATTTACAGGGACTGGATGCATTTTTAAAAACACATCAACTACCAGTACCCTGTTCTCTCACTCCCAGTCCTTGGGAAGAATTATCCATCATCTTTCTAATACTCAGGATGTATATGCTGACAGTAAATACAATTTAGGTAAATTTTTCTTTGAGGCATGCTCCTCATCCACTCATCTATCCCAAGGCAGCTAATACCAGAATCATTGATTGTCTCCTTTCCCTCAAATTCTATTTGCAAAAGTTGATTATTTGCTTTATACATCTCTGGAAGATAAAATTCAACAAATCATTTAGCTAGATATTATTAACTCTAATTCATGTGTTTAAAAATAACATCATAAAAAAAATCATTCAGAGTTCATCTCTTTGTCTCCTGGAGAAAATAAGTAGTCAACATTATTTGTAAATAGGTCTCATTCAGAGTTTGTTACCTGCCTTCTTTTCCTTACCTCCAAGATAGATGGCCACAGAGAAAATAAGAATGCTTTATGTGGGGATCAGTTTAAGATTCCAAGTCAGAATTAATAGGGTGTGGGACAAGTCACTAGGAAAGAAAAGAAAACAAAACAAAACAAACAACAACAAAAAAAAAACAGAGATCCTCTAGAGGTGCAGATTTAGAGCTAGCAAGATTGATCAAGATTCATATTAATTATGAAAATAATTTGAATCAGAAGTGTCTCGAGAAGACTCCCAGAATCAGTCATGTAAGTGCCGGAATAGATCCTGTATACCAGAGGGCCCAGCAGAGAAGGAAGGAACAAGTGGATAATGAAAAGGAGCCATAACATAGAAAAGACAAACCAAAAGAGTGTTATGAATTTTATGAAGAAGGTCATCAACATCGCCATATGTTAGGGAAGCAGATACTCCAATATGAGCATGAAGAAGAATAGCATGTGCTTTAACCAGAACTAGTAGACTGTGCAACTCACGGTCAGCTCATGATAGTGCCACACAGTCGTAATTGCTGGTTGTGGTCAATCACTGCTAGTCTGTTTTCTAACCTCATCTTTAATTGTCAAGTCTAAAACCAATCTGCCATGTTCTTATTAGGAAATCCTTAGCATCACAATTATTATCACGTTGACTGTCCCAGTGAAATTAAATATTAAGTTTGTATTACATTATTTTCCCTCTTAATGACCTCCTTGAATAATAAAGCTAGAAGAGAAGAATGCTGTTCTTTTTAAATAATCTATCTCAAATATGCAGGCATTTAGATAGGTTTTGATGGGAAAAGGGAAGATGCAAAAAAATAAAAAATCCCCAGCTGAGCACTGAATATTTTTTATTAGTGTTTATACTACTCACGAATCACCTGTCTTCTCCACCTTCTATCCAACCTCTTACTTCTCAAGTTTTTCCAAATTTCATTATAAATCTCAAGAAAAGCTAAATAACTATTGTTTAGTGGACATACAGAGCAAACTTATCTGCCTGGTATGACTGCTCAGTTTGGCTACCAAGGTCACTGAGAAACACTAGGTCTTGCTTGGGTTGGCACCAGCTGAACAGGCAAGCAACATAAACTATGGGTGAAAACAGATCAGCGTTGTGCTGAGTCCCAGAAGACAGGCAGCCGGATGGTTCTGCCACGCCAGATGACCAGCCATGGACATAACTCTAAATAAGGAACTGTGTTTCTCAGCCTTCCCCAGAGATACTGAGATCAATGTTCCATGGACAAGCCCACTGAACTGTCATTAGAGCAGATGGAAGCCAGAGTTCCCATCCTCCCCAGACTTTGGAGTTATTAAAGTCATTTTTGGGTCAGTAAGGCTTGAAACTCTGAATCGTCTCTACGTCCTGCTCCAAGCCCTATCTGATTGGCAGGGGGGAAGAAAATCTCAAAAGTAAATTAAATTGAAAACATTTGAATTATTTAACTAGAATATCTGTGGTGCTCCTGCTCTATACATACAGATGCCCTTCAGAATCCTCATCTCTTTCAACCCTTCCAATGTCTGTTCATTCTCTTTTCTGGATGCCATTACTTGGTTGTGTCTTAATAATTCCTTTATTCTAGGATGCAGTCAAGTTGGAATATCCTTTTCCAATTTTAAATTCTAAAGAAACAACATCTCTACTTGCACTGGGGGGAGCTATGCCTATGTTCCATGTGATGAAATCCTGATGAGTACCTGATATTCTGAAATATAGACTCTTCTTCCTGTAACTAGATCTGACCTTTGAGGATTTAACTGTTAAACCACCTAGAAATCATAGGAGACCAAGTAAGGGTACTGATTGCACTGTTGTATTGAATATTTCAGATTCTTTGTCATTTCTAAGATACTGCAAAGAAACTATTTTTCTCTATCTACAGTAATCAATATTTAAAAAATTCCTTAATATGTTTGTTGAAATTTTTAGTTTTATGAATATACTCTTTAGACCTTAGGAAAGGAAAAGAAAGAGCAAGTAAATATTCTTTTAGGGATCTTGTATAGATACGTAGCTTCTGATTGAAGACTAATGAAAAATTTCAAAAATGGAGGCTCACATAAGAATGCCTCCTCTAAAAACATTCCTCAGGAGTTTCAGGTCTCATCTTCATTGTTCTCGGTCCTTTTCTCATAGAGGTCCAGTCTCTGTGGCCCTGTGACCTGCTGGTACTGGAGATACATGCTAAGACACTAGGACTCTCTCGAAGCCTAGAAATGGTGGAGTGTTGATACTTAGGGATATGGCCATAGAATTCTGTCAGGAGGACTGGTAATGCTTGGACACTGCACAGCAGAATTTGTATATTTATATAGGAATGTGATGTTAGAGAACTACAGAAAACTGGTCTACCTGGGTATTG
>NW_016107490.1:628089-678089 GCF_001604975.1 Cebus imitator
AGACAGACCTGATCACCTGCCTGAAGCAAGAAAAAAAGCCTTGCGATGTGAAGAGACATGAGATGGTAGCCAAACTCCCAGATGGCCGAACAGGAACAGCTCTGGAGCACAGTTCCCAGTGAGAGATGCAGAAGATGAGTGATCTCTGCATTTCCAATGGAGGTACCAGGTTCATATCAATGGGACTGGTTGGACAGTGGGTAGCCCAGGGAGGGAGAACTGAGGCAGGGTGGGGCACTGCCCCACCTGGGAAGTGCAACCAATGGGAGGATCCGGGATTTTACCCCCTTGGTACTACAATTCAAATATAGCACTTCTCCCAGGCCCTTTGCAACCCACAGTCCAGGAGAATGCTTCAGGACTGAGAAGCACTGCGAGTTGCCAGTGCAGATCTGAGCAACAGCTACATCCAGCCCAGCGCTATGAGTTATCAGCACAGAAGTGGGCAGATATTTTTGCTAGCACTGAGAGCAACTGCGGGACAGATCTACCCACCCCTCAGAAACAGGCAGACCTGAAAGCAGAAAGACAGGTGATATGGCTTAGCAGGTTCCACCACCACAAAGACCAGCAAACTGAAGCTCTCTCACTTGAGAGATTTGCAGCCAGCACATCAGTTCAAGCTTGACTTGGGACAATCGAGCTTGGTATGGGGAAGGGCACCTGCCATTGCAAAGGCATGTTTAATCTCACCTGTGTAAACAAAAGCCAAAGCAGCTGGGCAGAGTCCAAGACAGCCCAGCAGCACCTCTTCAGGCAGACAAGGGACAGACTGCCTCCTCAAGTGGCTCCCTGACCGATATAGAACCAAAAAAAAAAAAAAAAAAAGCCTCATACAGCAGAGGGGCCTGACAGTTCAAAGGAAAACTAAAAAACAAAAAGAAATAGCTTCAACATCAACAGAAAGGATGTCCACTCAGAGACTCCACCTGAAATCACCAACTTCAAAGATCAAAGTTAGATAAACCCACAAAGATGGGAAGAAATCAGCTCAAAAAGAATGAAATCATCAAAGATCAGAATGCCTCTCCGCCTCCAAGAGATCACAACTCCTCACCAGCAAGGGAACAAAAAAGGATGGAGAATGAATTTGACAAACTGACAGAAGCAGGCTTCAGAAAATGGGTAATAACAAACTTATCTGAGCTAAAGGAACATATTCTAACCCAATACAAAGAAACCAAAAACCTTGAAAAAAGGTTAGATGAAATGCTAACTAGAATAACAAGCTGAGAGAAGAACATAAACGACTTGAAGAAGCTGAAAAACACAGCACGAGAACTTTGCAAAGCATACACACATTTCGACAGCCAAATTGATAGACTATCAATTCAAGAAAATAAAACAAGAAGGCAAGAATAGAGAAAAAAAGTGAAAAGAGATGAACAAAATCTCCTAGAAATATGGGATTATGTGAAAAGACCTAATCTACACCTGATGGGTGTACCTGAAGGTGAGAGGGAGAATTAATCCAAGCTAGAAAACACTCTTCAGGATATTATCCAGGAGATCTTCCCAACCTAGCAAGGCAGGCCAACATTCAAATACAGGAAATACAGAGAATACCACAAAGACATTCCTCAAAAAGAGCAACTCCAAGGCACATAATCATCAGATTCACCAGGGATGAAATGAAGGAAAAAAATGTTAAGGGCAGTCAGAGAGAAAGGTCAGGTCACCACAAAGGGAAGCCCATCAGACTCACAGCCAATCTCTTGGCAGAAACCCTATAAGCCAGAAGAGAGTGGGGGCCAATATTCAATATCATTAAAGAAAAGAACTTTCAATCCAGAATTTGATATCCAACCAAACTAAGCTTACTAAGTGAAGGAGAAATAAAATATTTTATGGACAATAAATTGAGATAAAATCCTTTATGGACAAGCAATTGCTGAGAGATTTCGTTGCCACCAGACGTGCCTTACAAGAGTTCCTGAAGGAAGCACTAAAAACAGAAAGGAACAAGTACCAGCCACTGCAAAAATGTACCAAATGGTAAAGACCAGGGACACAGTGAAGAAACTGCATCAACTAACAGGCAAAACAACCAGCCAGTAACAAAATGGCAGGATTAAATTCACACATAACAATATTAACATTAAATGTAAATGGCCTAAATGCTCCAATCAAAAGACACAGACTGGCAAACTGGATAGAAAGTCAAGACCCACTGGTGTACTGTATCCAGGATTCAGGATTAAGAAACTCACCCCAAACTGCAAAACTACATGGAAACTGAACAACTGGCTCTCAAATGATGACTCGATAAACAATGAAAGGAAGGCAGAAATAAAGATGTTCTTTGAAACCAATGAGAATGAAGACACAACATACCAGAATCTCTGGGACACATTTAAAGCAGTGTCTAGAGGGAAATTTCTAGCAATAAATGCCCACATTTGAAGTGAAGAAAGATCTAAAATTGACACCCTTTTGTCAAAATTTAAGGCTAGAGGAGAAAAAAAAAAAAACTCAGAAGCTAGCAGAAGACAAGAAATAACTAAGATCAGAGCAGAACTGAAGGAGATAGAGACAGAAAAAGCCCTTCAAAAACAATCAAAAAATCTAGGAGCTGGTTTTTTTTTAAAAAGATCAACAAAATAGACCACTAGCCAGGCTAATAAAAAGAAAACAGAAGAATCAAATAGATGAAAATAAAAAAAGATAAAGGGGATATCACCACTGATTCCACAGAAATATAAACTACCATCAGAGATCACTAAAAACAACTCTATGCACATAAACCAGTCAATCTGGAAGAAATGGATAAATTCCTGGACACTTGCACCCTCCCAAGACTAAACCAGGAAGAAGATGAAACCATAAATAGACCAATAACAAGGGCTGAAGTTGAGGCAGAAATTGATAGCCTACCAACCAAAAAAAGTCCATGTCCAGATGGGTTCACAGCTGAATTCTACCAGATGTACAAAGAGGAGCTTGTACCACTCCTTCTGAAACCATTTGAAACAATACAAAAAGACGGAATCATCCCTAACTCATTTTATGAGACCAACATCATCCTGATTCCAAAACCCGGCAGAGACTCAACTGAAAAATAAAACTTCAGGCCAATATCCATGATGAACACAGATGCAAAAATCTTCAATAAAATACTGGCAAACCGAATGGAACAGCACATCAAAAAGCTTACCCATCATGTTCAAGTAGGCTTCATTCTGGGTATGCAAGGCTGGTTGAACATACAAAAGTCTATAAACATAATTCATCACATAAACAGAAATAAAGACAAAAACACATAATTATCTCAATAGATGCAGAGAAGACCTTCGATAATATTCAACAGTCCTTTATGCTAAAAACCCTCAATAAACTAGGTATTAATGGAATGTATCTCGAAATAATAAAAGCTATTTATGACAAACCCACAGGCAATATCATACTGAATAGGCAAAAACTGGAAGCACTTCCTTTGAAATCTGGCACTATACTAGCATGCCCTCTCTCACCATTCCTGTTCAATATAGTATTGGAAGTTCTGGCCAGAGCAATCAGGCAAGAAAAAGAAATAAAGTGTACTAAATGGGAAAAGAGGAAGTCAAACTGTCCCTATTTGCAGATGATATGATTGTATATTTAGAAGATTCCATCGTCTCAGCCCAAAATCTCCTTAAACTGAGACAAAATTTCAGCAAAGTCTTAGGATACAAAATTAATGTGCAGAAATCACAAACATTCCTATACACTAATAACAGACAAACAGAGATCCAAATCAAGAGCAAACTCCCATTCATAATTGCTACAAAGAGAATAAAATATCTAGGAATACAACTAACAAAGGATGTAAAAGACCTCTTCAAGGAGAACTATAAACCACTGCTCAACAAAATAAGAGAGGACACAAACAGATGGAAAAACATTCTACGCTCACGGTTAGGAAGAATCAATATCGTGAAAATGGCCATACTGCCCAAAGTAATCTATAGATTCAATGTGATCCCCATCAAGCTACCAATGACCTTCTTCACCGAACTGGAAAAAAACACTTTAAACTTCATATGGAACCAAAAGAGAGCCTGCATAGCCAAGACAATCCTAAGTAAAAAGAACAAAGCTGAGGCCATAATGCTACTTAACTTCAAACTATACTACAAGGCTACAGTAATCAAAACAGCATGGTACTGGTTCCAAAACAGAGATATAGACCAATGGAAGAGAACAGAGCCCTCAGAAACAATGCCACACATCTGCAACCATCTGATCTTTGACAAACCTGACAAAAACAAGCAATGGGCAAAGGATTCCCTATTTAATACATGGTGCCGGGAAAACTGGCTAGCCATGTGCAGAAAGCAGAAACAGGACCCCTTTCTGACACTTTACACTAAAATTAACTCCAGATCAATTAAAGATTTAAACATACGACCTAACACCATAAAATCCTTAGAAGAAAACCTGGGCAAAACCATGCAGGACATAGGCATAGGCAAGTACCTCATGACTAAAACACCAAAAGCAATGCTAACAAAAACCAAAATAGACAAATGGGATCTAGTTAAACTTAAAAGTTTCTGCACAGCAAAAGAAACAATCATTAGAGTGAACTGGCAACCAACAGAATGGAAAAAAATTTTTGCAATCTACCCATCTGACAAAGGGATAATATCCAGAATCTACAAAGAACTAAAACAAATTTACAAGAAAAAAGCAAACCCATTCAAAAGTGAGCGAAGAATATAAACAGACACTTTTCAAAAGAAGACATATATGAGGCCAAGAAACATATGAAAAAAAAAACCCTCATCATCACTGGTCATTAAAGAAATTCAGATCAAAACCACACTGAGATACCATCTCACACCAGTTAGAATGGCAATCATTACAAAATCTGGAGACAACAGATGCTGGAGAGGATATGGAAAAATAGGACCACTTTTACACTGTTGGTGGGAGTGTAAATTAGTTCAGCCATTGTGGAAGACAGTGTGGCGATGCCTCAAGGACCTAGAAATAGAAATTCCATTTGACCCAGCAATCCTATTACTGTTTACATATCCAAAGGATTATAAATCATTCTATTATAAAGACACATGCACACATATCTTCACTGCAGCACTGTTTACAATAGCAAAGACCTGGAACCAGCCCAAATGCCCATCAATGATAGACTGGACAAGGAAAATGTGGCCCATATATACCATGGAATACTATGCACTTATAAAGAATGAGTTCGTGTCTTTGTAGGGACATGGATGGATCTGGAAACCATCATTCTCAGCAAACTGACACAAGAATGGAAAATCAAATACCACAGGTTCTCACTCATAGGTGGGTGTTGAACAATGAGAATACATGTACACAGGGAGTGTAACATCACACACTGGGGCCTGGGGGATGGGGGGTTAGGGGAGAAACAGTGGCAGGTGGGGAGATTGGGGACGGATAACATGGGGAGAAATGCCTGATGTAGGTGAAGGTGGGATGGATACAGCAAACCACCATGGCATATGTGTACCTACGCAACAATCCTGCAAGATATGCACGTGTACTCTGGAACTTAAAGTACAATAAAATAAAAAATCCTAGAATTTCACTTACACTGACAATCAGATAATAGTTCTGCCTGATTTTATATTTATTGTCAGACCTCTTGAATCGTTCACTATTTCAGGCTGATTTAAAATCAATCATTCACAATACTTCCTTTAATTTTTACTAATACTTCCAATTCTTTCCCAGTTTTCTAAATGGTTCAAACGCTTAGCATGCTAAAATGATTTAAACATAATTTGATATAGATAAGAGGTGATATATTATGTTGACTCAGAAGAAATTTCCAGCTTATAGGTTAAAACTATATTTGAATATTGGCAATTTATGATACAACATAATATACTGATATATTGATGTATACATATATATTAGCCTCTTCTCACTCTGTTAATAAAGACATAGTTGAGACTGGATAATTTATGAAGGAAAGAGGTTTAATTGACTCACAGTTCCACATGGTTGAGGAAGCCTCACAATCTTGACAGAAGGTGAAGGAGGAGCAAAGTCAAGTCCTACATCTAGCAGGAAAGAGAGAGTTGTGTTTGGGAACTCCCCTTTATAAAACCCGTAGATATCATGAGACTTATTCACTATCATAAGAACAGTACAGGAAAGAACTGCCCCTGTGATTTAATTATCTCCCACCAGTTCCCTCCCATGACATGTGGGAATTAATGGGAGCTACAATTCAAGATGACATTTGGGCGGGGACACAATCAAACCCTTTCATTCAGCTCCTGGCACCTCCCAAATCTCATGTCCTCACATTTCAAAATCAATCAAGCCTTCCTAACAGTCTCCCAATGTCTTAACTCATTTCAGCAGAAAGTTCACAATCCAAAGTCTCATCTGAGACAAGGCGAGTTCCTTCTGCCTATAAGTCTGTAAAATCAAAAGCGTGTTAGTTACTTCCTACATACAATGGGGGTTCAGATATGGGGTAAATACATTAGTTCCAAATGGGATAAATTGGCCAAGACAAAGGGGCTATAGGCCCCATGCAAGTCTGAAATCCAGGGCGGGCAGTCAAATCTTAAAGCTCCAAAATGATTTTCTTTGATTCTATGTCTCACATCCAGGTAATGCTGCAAGAGGAGGGTTCCCATCGTCTTGGGCATCTCTGCATCTGTGGCTTTGCAAGGCACAGCCACACTCCTGGCTGCTTTCATGGGCTGGTGTTGGGTGTCTGTGACTTTTCCAGGCACACAGTACATGCTGTAGGTGGATCTACCATTGTGGGGTCTGGAGGACAGTGGCCCTCTTCCCCCAGCTCCACTAGACAGTGCTCCAGTGTGGACTTGCACCCCACATTTCCTCTTCCCTTCCTAGCAAAGGTTCTCCATGACAGACCTGCCCCTGCAGCAAACTTCTACCTGGACACCTAGGCATTTCCCTATGTACTCTGAAATCTAGGCAGAGGTTCCCAAACCTCAATTTTTGATTTATCTGTACCCACAGGCTCAACATCACATGGGAGCTGCCAAGGCTTGGGGCTTGCAACCCCTGAAGTCATGGCCTGAGTTGTACCATGGCCTCTTTTAGCCATGTCTAGATTGGTTGGGATACAGGGCACCAAGACCCCAGGCTGCACAGAGCAGGGGGGGACCCTGAGTCTGGCCCATGAAACCATTTTCTCCTCCTAGGCCTCTGAGCCTGTGATGTGAGTAGCTGCTATGAAGGATTCTCACATGCTTTGGAGACATTTTCCCTGTTGTCTTGGTGCTTAATATTAAGTTCCTGGTTACTTATGCAAATTTTGCAGCAGGCTTGAAGTTCTCCTGAGAAAATGGGTTTTTCTTTTCTATTGCATTGTCATCCTGCAAATTTTCCACACTTTTATGCTCTGCTTCCTATTGAACACTTGTTTAGAAATTTCTTCCATCAAATACACTAAATTATCTCTCTCAAGTTCAAAGTTCCACAGCTCTCTAGGACAGGGGCAAAATGCCAACAGTATCTTTGTATAGCAAGAGTGACCTTTACTCCAGTTTCTAAAAACTTTTTCCTCTCCACCTGAGACCATCTCAGCCTGGACCTTATTGTTCATGTAACTATCAGCATTTTGGTAAGTCATTCAACAAGTCTCAAGGAAGTTCCAGACTTTCCCAAATTTTCCTATTTTTTTCTGAGCCCTCCAAACTGTTCCAGCCTCTTCCTGTCACCCAATTCCAAAGTCATTTCCACATTTTCAGGTATCTTTACAGCAGCACCCCACTGTACTGGTACCAATTTACTATGTCACACTGTTTCCACATTGCTAATAAAAACATATTTGAGACTGGGTAATTTATTTAAATTTTTTTTAAAAAAAAAGAGGTTTAATTGACTCAAGAGTTCCACATGGCTGGAGGGGCCTCACAATCATGACAGAAGGTGAAAGAGGAGCAAAGTCACATCCTGCATGACAGCAGGCAACAGAGAGCTTGTGTAAGGGAACTGTCGTTTATAAAACCATCAGATCTCATGAGACTTGTTCGCTATCACAAGAACAGCTCAGGAAAGACCCACTCCCATGATTCAATTACCTCCTACCAGGTCCCTCCCATGACATGTGGGAATTAATGGGAACTAAAAGTCAAGATGAGATTTGGTTGAGGACATAACCAAACCATATTAACATATATAGATACATACATGTACACACACACACACACACATACACACACACACACACACACACACACACACACATACACATATATATATAAAGATGTTACCATTGAGGAAGACTGGGTGAAGGGTACATGGCACACCTGTAAACTTTTTTCAATCTCTTGTTAATCTATAATGATTTTCAAAATGAAAGGAAAAATTTAAGTGTATTAGAAATATTTTCTGTGATCATATATACATTTTAAGTAAAATTTAAAGCAATGTGTTTTTGGTTTTTGATTTTTCAATTTTTTTGAAAAAGATGCTTATCTTTGCCTTTTCAATATTCAGGAATGCATTTCCACACAGGTATTTTAAATTATAATACATTTATATTTGTGTCTACCCATATGTAGAGTGAAATCTAGAAATGTTCACTTTATAGTTGTGATTTATTGGCATGGAAATTATCAAGTGTTAATTTTGAAAGACCTATACTTAGAAAGATAAAGAGATATTTGGAGTTCAAATAAACACATTGCTTATGTCTATAGAAAAATAGAAAGCTGGCTGCATCTAGTCAAGGATTAGCCCATTAAAAAACAAACACTTTAAAGTTCAATTTGATTTCTAGATTCTTCAACTATTAGTCAAAATGCTCTTTGCACTGAAGATATAATGAAAATCTTATATAATAAAAAACTAACATTTTTTCCTAGAATTCAGACTCTTCCATGTAATATTGTACAATAATTAGCCCAGAAAAAAAAGTGACTTCAGTGTATTTTATGTGGGAAAAAAAAACACGTCCTGGAAATATTTATGATAGGAAACTTCTTAAGGAATAAGCAAGAAAAAAATATCAAAGACTATCTTGATAATGTGTTCATTCATACAATGAATATTATATGCAATTCCATTGGAGTCTCAGACCATTTGCAAAGAATCAAAACTTTGGAATCAAATTATGATTTTAAAACTCTTACAATTTAAAATAAGACAGATCTTCATTTCCAGCCACCATAACTTTCAATTATATTCCTGTATTTCCTAGGAATTCACTAGGTATTATCAATGGTTTACTTGTGTTGTATTGCAGTTATTTGAATGTATAAGGAGAGTAATTAAAAATGTTAAGTATTTCTAGTTTTTATTGCCATGTTTCTGCTTACTTGTGGAAGGCCCTCTAAAGTAGAAAAGTCATTTGCATTTATTGTATGGCAATAAATAAGCAGTAAAATATACTAACATATAACAGTTGATTCAAAGATGACATTGAAAATTTCAGGGCACACTGCTATCATATGCTTGGCACAAATGCTTTGGCAAATTGGAATAAAAACTGCTTATACTGTTTTAATCTGTTACATCAACCTTTACTTACAGGTTAATGGGAGCTCCAAATGGGAAAGAGGAAAGGAAAAGCCTCAGAATAGAGTCTTCTAAAACTCTGACTATACATATTACTGTCTTCTACTATAAACTCTCAGTCTGATTACAATTCTAGTAGAAAAAGTTCCACTGGAAACATCTGTGGATTCAAGCTTCTAATAACTTTAGTGATGGTTAGTGGTCTATGAGGTCATGGAAATTTCAGCTATCATGATGCATCTCTCAAAAAGAGTATTGAAATAAAATGTTAGCCAAATTCCCAAATAAAATTTGGTGTTACTTTTTTTCTGACAAGACTTTCTCTAAGAACATTCTTTCCCAACAAATTATTACATGAATTTTGAACATGGAGATATTTGCATTTTTTTCTTTAGTTGGTGATTAATTTTCCTTACATGTTTTGAAATTCACTAAATAAAGGCAATTTGCTAAAAGTAAAACCAAATATCAAAAAACAATAAATTTTTATACCAAAGGGGTTATATATTTTCCCCTACTCTGTGAAAAAAAATGAGTCCTAGAGACATTAAATCAATAATCTCAGGTTAAACACAACAATAAAAAAGTAGTAATCTTCTAAATCTTTGTCAAATACTCTTTCAACTGCATAGTAAGTATCAGCTTACTAAAAGTGCACCCAAGGAATATCTAAACAAAACATCAAATTTTTAAGTCAAATCCAAGTAATTATATATATTTGCAATTTTTAATAAAGAATTAAAATATGTAATTCAGATGTTTTATTCAAAAAACTACATACTACTTATTTCACAAATATTAAACAGCAATAAAATAAAATTAGAAAAGGTATAATCATGAAAAACATGAGTAGAAAACTAGAAAAAATAATAGTATGAAATTCCAACCATGGATGTCTCCTATTTCATGAAAGAATGAGAGGCAAAACTAAAGAAATGAATAAAAAAACACAATTGCAAAAGTAGAAATTAAAATTTGTCTCAGAGCTTACTGGAATTCAAGGTTAAAAGAGAAATATTATTGGCAGAGTGACATAAGCAAGATGATACAATAGGGGTTTCCAGTGCTCAGTCTATCACAGAAATTTTAATTTGAATGACTGTCCATGCACAAAAATATCTCTACAAGAGCTAAGAAATCCAGGTGAGAGATTACAGTACCTGGTTAGAGCACAGAAACAAGAATAGAAACTTTGAAATGGGTAGAGGGAACAGTTTCACATTACCCATATCACCCCTCCCCAGGCCTTCAGAGCATGGAAAGAGACACCCTTCACATAGAGGAAGGGGAGTAAAGTGAGCACTCAACTTCACTTTGGACCCCTGCACCAGCCCTAATCCAGTGAATCCTTGTGCCAGGCCAACCCTATGGACCCAGACCCCAAGCTGACCTCTCAGGCATAGGCTCCAGGCTCACCCCAGCTACAGACCCATCACCCTGGTTCCAGGTTCTAAGTCCATACCTGTAGCACCAAGCTCCAGGCTGGCCCCCATGGCTTTAGTCTGGCTTCTGTGGACTCAGACACAATGACTATCCTAGGACAAGGCCAGTTCCTACAGCCCCAGATTCTATGTCTATAAGCTCCAGGCCTACTCAAGTGGATCCAGGCTCCAGGCAAACTCATGGGTTCAGGCATGAGGGCTGGCTCTTGTGGACCCAAAAACCATGCTTGCCCCAATGCTGGCCAAGGTACCAGGCCAGTTTACCCAAGGTATCTAGCAGCAAGCCCACCCAGGGTTCCTGCCAGCTTTCCTAACTGGAATCTTCAGAGAGTTTTCTAGTGAATAGCTTCCCTGCCAAAGACACTGTGTAAAATCTTTAAAAGGTGCCTACTTCTTCAAATCCACAGACATCAATACGAAGCCACAACAATCTCAAATAATCAAAGAAACATGACACTACCAAGGGAACAGAATACTTGATCAAGTAGAGGAAAAAAAATGACCAACTTCATTTTTAAAAACAAAATCTTCAGAGACAGGTCATTTGAAATTACACAATTAGAGGAGCAAAATGGACAAAAGGGGAGAAAGCCAATGAGACATATGGAAACCATGCAGCAAACTAATATATGCTTTATGGGCATTGTAAAAGGAGCAGAGAAAGATAAAAGGAGAAAACATATGAGGTCTGGAGTTCAAGACCAGCCTGACCAACCCATCTCTACTAAAAATACAAAATTAGCTGGGGTGGTGGCACATGCCTGTAATCCCAGCTGCCAGGGAGGCTGAGGCAAGAGAATCTCTTGAACCTTGGAGACGGAGGTTGTGGTAAGCCAAGATCATGCCATTGTGCTCCAGCCTGTGCAACAAGAGAAAAACTGTCCCAAAAGAAAAAAAAGGAAAGAAAGAAAAGAAATAATGATGGAAATTTTCCCAAATCTGCTGACAGAATGAACATTCAGATCTATGAAGCCTAAAGAACCACAAATAGATTAAACATAAAGTGATCTTCACTGAAACACACTCTAACTAAATTATCAAAAGTCAAAAATAAAGCATTCTGAAAGTAGCAGAGGAAAACAACTTGTTACGTACAAGGACATTTCTTTACACATATGCATATATCTCAGTAGAAACTTTGCAGTTAGGAGACAATAGGATTATATATTCAAAGTACTTAAAGAGAAACAATTGGCACCCAAGAATACTATACCTCACACAGCTATCCTTCAGAAATGAGAGATAAAGAGTTTCTCAGACAAACAAAAGCTGAGGGAGTTTATCACCACTAGACCTGCCATACCAAGAAATGTTTTTAAAAGCTCAAATTGAAATGAAAAAATACTAACTAGCAACATAAAAATACATACAAGTTTATAACTCATTATAAACGTAAGAAAATACTGAAATTCAGAATACTATAATACTTCAAAGATAGTACACAAATCACTTAACTCTAGTATAAAATTAAAAGATGCAAATATTAAGAATTATAGGTATAATAATTTGTAAATAAATACACAATATGAAACTATGTAAATTGTGACATCAATAACATAAACATCAAAAGAGAAGTAAAAGTTTTTCTATGCAAACAAAGTTATCAAGTTGTAACAGACACTACCAAGGGAAGTTATAACTATGAGAGGTCTTACGTAAACCCCATGCTAACCAAGACAAACAAACAAACAAACCTTTAGTAGAAATACAAAAGGTAAAGAGAACTGAATCAAAGCATATCACTGCAAAAAACAAATCACAAGGAAGATAGCAGCAGAGGAAGAGAAGAAGCTAAAAACAGTAAGAAAAATTTTTAATAAAATAGCAATAGTAAGTCCCTCTAGGTATCAATAATTACTTTAAATATACCTAGAATGGAATGTTCCCAACACAAAGAAATAACAAATGTTTGAGATGAATATGCTAATTATCCCTATTGGCTCACTTTATAGTTATCAAACTATCACTACATACCCCATAAATATGTAAAATTATTTTGCTTCAGTTAAATCAAACATTTAAAGAAGAAAAAAACACTTCTGGAAGGAACTGAAAAAAATTGGTATTATTTCTTCCTTAAATATTTGATGGAATTTAACTACAAAATCATCAAAACCTAAGGTTTTTCTGGTAAGAAAATTTTTTACTACAAATTTAGTTGTTTTAATAGATTTTAAAAAATTATTCAGGTATTTTGTTTCCTCTTGAATAAATGTTGGTAGGCTGTATCCTTCAAGAAATTGATTTCAGTTCATTCTATCAATTTATGGATACATATTTTTGTCATGGAATTCTTGGGATGTTGTTTTGCTAGCTGGAAACCTCTGTGGTCAGTGGCGCCTTTGCCTGTACTTTGCTCTGGCCTGCTGGGCTCATTCCGCTGACTCAGCCTGGCAGGCTGCACTCAGTTCACACTACTGGCCTGAATCCCATGGCTGCACTTGGTTCATACTACTGGCCTGAATCCCTGTGAGTAAGTGTGGGGTCTGGCCACTGTGCACAGCCAGGCATGCCAGCTGTGGTGGGGCGTGCAGCTCCAGGAACTGAAATGGGCTCTGGCTCCTTGCAAGACTGCAGCTGCACCAGGTATACCATAAGCAGCTTCTATGGCTGACACTGGAAAATGCAGTGGTTTCTGGAGATGCCAGGAACCACAGAGCATTAAAAAGAATGTCACAGTCCTGACTAGGGAAGCTCTAACATCTGGACTTCCTAAAGGGCAGCAGCTATTCTCTCCATCTCTCCTTTCCTTCTTGTCACATGCAATGTGGTGAGCAAGGGGCGTGTTTCAGCCCTGTTTGTGTTACAGCTCTTTTATCCCCACCATTCACAAGTTTTTGTCCTGTGTCCAGAAGAATGAGGTATGCAGACAAGTGGAGGATGAGGAAGACAAAGGGGAAATTTATTGAGAGTTGGAACAGCTCAAGAGGAAACTGGCAGGGGCAGCTTCTTTCTGTAGCCAGGGTGACCTGACAAGTGTTCAACTCTCAGCAGTGAGTGTAGCTCCTCTCTGCAGGCAAGTGGTCCTGAGTGCTTAGTTCTCAGCAGAGAGGAGACCCTCTGATGGTAGCTCCTCTCTGAGGCTTGTTGTCCCATTGTCTCCTTAAGTCTGGCTGAGTCCGGGACTTTAATGGGCCTCAGAGGAGAGGAAGTGTGTGCTGATTGGTCCATGGGTGGCCATGGGTGGGCCAGGAAAAAGCACCACAAGTTTCCATTCTGGTCCACGGGACTGGCAGCCCAGCCCCTGAGCTTCAAATCTTCCCATTGTAGGTGTGGCTTCACTGGGGACCTGCCTCTTTCCAGCCAGGAGCTTGTCTGCCTGCTACTGCTGTTTATGGTAACCAGGCTGCTCATGCAAAGGGGCACTTACAGGCCAGTGCCAAGCTGCTCTCAGCCTTCTTCCTGTGCTTGTCAGTGGTCAAAATCTAGAGGGGACTGAGGCTGCAGCGGGCTGGCATATCAGTGCTGCCCCAAGCGTGTACATACCTGCTAGGTTGCAATAGCACCCAGGCTTGGCCTCAACTTTGCTCCATGCTCGGAACAGGTGCCAGGAAAGGGGAGAGGCCAGACAGGCAGAACACGCACTTTGGAACCTGCAGAGATGAAGGTGGTTCTCAGGCCCCTAAAAGTGCAGAGATGCCTAGGTCCACAGCCATGGCTTTAGCGGTGCAACTGCACCTGGGAGGGCAGGGTTCCTGTCTACAGTGCTTGGTGGCTGCGTGCAGGTAGGTGCAACCATGGTGAAGCCCTACTTTATTGGTGGCTGGGTTTATTAGGGAGCAACCTCCTAGGCTGCTCCACTAGCCATCAGAGGCCAAAGGCATCCAAGTTTATTCCAGGAGGGTCCAGTGTCACCGAGCCCCACTGCTGCTCTTCTGCTCCATGGATGACAAAGCCACTGATGCACTGTCCAAGTCACCTCTGCACCTGCTGTGTCCTCCCTGGAGAAGCTCTCTGGGCAGCTGTCCCCAAGACCCATAGTCCTGCATGGAGCTCCCCTTCCCCTGGTCATGGAAACTCTAGGGGTCCTTGTCATGGTACTGGAGAGCTTCCCTGTTCATCTACTTGCAGCCTGGGCTGAGGGCTCCAGGTTCTTCCTGGGCCCAGACCTCTTTCCAGGGCAGGGGTGACATTGCCACGAGTTCTTCCTGCGGCCCCAGTGCTCAGGGGAGGCCCAGGGCTCCCCGTCACCCAGCTTATGGCCCTGCCCAGAGGGGGTGCCTCTGGGAGTGGATCACACCCCCTGGACCCAAACACCAGGAGTTTCAGGCTCAACAATCACCTTGATGCAGGGTAGATTCTGGAGACACAACCTCAAGCAACACCACACAGAGCTTCATCCCGAGGCACAGGAACTTGGTGCCTTTGGGCAGGTGCTTGCAGGCTCCTGTGACATGTGGGGTAGTGAGATTGAGGCTGCAGCAGAGACTCCGGGCCTGGGAGAAGGTCCTGCCCAGCAGTGGGAGGGTGGGGGTAGTGCAGTCAGTTGCCTCAGGGACAAGAGGGCACAGGGGACCCATCTTCACCACTGCTGCTCCCTAGGCCACTCCTGCCACTGACACCCTGCTCCTCCCCACTGCAGCTGTCGCACTGGCAGCAGATACCTCAGAAGGCCTGCCACTGCCATCGTTTTTACTCTCAGCATTCTCTTATCATCATTTTAATATTTACGGTGACTATAGTGATGTTCTTTCTTTTCTTCCTTATATTAAATTTAGCTCCTTCTTTCTTTGTTTCTTGGTTAGTCTGCATAGAATTTAGATGGTATATTGGCTTTTTAAGGAATAAGCCTTGTTTTCATTGATTTTTATTATTTTTTCTATTCTTAATTAAATTAGTTTATCATTATTAAAGATGCATGTAATTAGATTAAATTTTCCAATTAAAAGACATAGAGTGGCTAAATGGATGAGTGAATAAAAAGACATTACAACTGATACCCCAGAAATACAAATGATCAGAGGAGACTACTATGAACAATTATATGCCAACCAGCTGAATTACCTAGAAGACATAAATTCCTATAAATACACTGCCTTAGGCAGAATCATTAAAGAATAGAAAATCTTAACAAACCAATAATAAGTAGGTGATTGAATCATTAATGGAAAACTTCCTCCGTCCTCAAAAAAAGCCCAGGACCTTATAGCTTCACTGATACATTTTACCTAATATTTAAAGAATGACAAATATTCATCTTTCTCAAACTCTCCCAAACAACTGAAGAGGAAGGAACACTTCCAAACTCATTTTGTGAGGCCAGGATTACCCTGATAGCAAAATTAGACAAGGACTCTATAGTAGAAAGTAAACAACCCAATTACAAAATGGGCAAAAGATCTGAATAAGACTTGTCTCAATAGACATACAAATGGCCAAAAGATATATGCAAAGCTCCTCAACATCACCGATCATCAGGGAAACGCAAATCAAAATCACAATGAGATATCACTTCACATCTCTTAGGATGACTATTATCAAAAAGCAGAAAGATAACAAGTTTTGGTAAGGATGTGGAGAAAAGGGAACTTTTGTACACTGCTGATGAGAATATAAATTGATATAGTCATATGGAAAACAGTATGAAGGTTCCTCAACACATTAAAAATAGAACTACCGCACGATTTATCAATCTTATGCCTGGGTACATATCCCAATGGAATACAATCAGTATGTCAAAGATATATCTGTGCTCCCATGTTTATTGTTGCATTATACGCCATAGCCAAACTATGGAATCAACCTGTGTCCATCAATTAAAAAAAAAATAAAATGTAGGGTGCATATTTGTGTGTGTACATATGTATATAAGAGTACTTCAAAAAATTCATGGTAAATACATATTATGAAAAAACGATGCATGAATTTCAATTCTTTTTGCACTAAAATAAACTTGTACTAACTTCTTATCACATGCCTGGCCAGAATCTAGTTTGAGGCGCTAAGAAGGATAAGACATCTGTTTGGATAAGTATTAATATAAGACAGCTTTCTGATGGTGTAGCTGGACTCAAGAAAATAACTCAGAGTTGCTAGAAAAGGAATAGTAATGAGGTTTCCACTTCAGGACCAACTCTGACCACTTTCTCAGCCTAGAAAAAGAGTTGTATTCAATTATTCATGTCTGCCACAAACAGGACAGGGAAAATAGTAGCACAAATGTCATATATTTGTCATGACTAAATAGTGCATGGGATGGTCTACATAGTCCTCATATAGTTTTATGTAAATATAATTTATCTCATGTAGACTCATGATCAGGATTGGAGTACCAGTAATTCCGTATTTAATTCTCCAGTGAAAACAAACAATATTGTGATTCTCAATGTTGTGTCTCAATGGCTTGTTGAAGGTAGAGTCAAAAGTTTCAGAGACTTAGACAAGGAAGTGGTTAGTTTGAAACCTAAAAGTGAGACCTAAGCATCTAACTTGAAATTACTTTTATTGTAACTTAGTTCTTTTCTTACTATATAACATTTTTTTTGATGAAACATTTAAAAAACCATGCAGGGATGGAAGGGAAAGGAAGAGAAAGGAAGGCAAGATACTCCAGGCTCATCTTGTTTATTTCCTAACCTGATTTTATAATAAGACGTTTCTCCAAAAAGTCTTCATTGCTTTTGTTGGAGAATGATACTAGAAACCAAGACCTGGGATCTAGGCATACTCATTGCTACTGGTAAGTGGTTTCCTATAAATCCTCTCAGGTGACAGAGCAAAAAGTATGTGTCCATAATAACCTGTGTGTATAAACATAGCTATAAATACTTTAAAATGTAACCGTTTATTCCCAAACTAAAATGCAAAAAAATGTAACCATGTATATCTTTATGAAGGTATACTAAACATGAGTTTACACTAATGTCTCCAACTCTAATCCATTACCCCATAGGTTATCCTAGCTTCCTCCTCTTTCTTATCTGCAGATTCTCATTCTTACAGAAAGAAACCTGTCCTTGCACCATCTGCTATCCATTTACTTAATTGTTCCATTCCAGTATACCTGCACAGCAAAATCAAAATTGTTAATCCAGACCCTCAAAAGAGGTAATTCTACTTACCAAAGTGTAGTGCTTAAGTTCAGTCTCTTGCCTTTAGTCCAATAGACTCCACTTATTTCCATAAATACTCAGGTCAACACCTTACTCCCAATCCCCTTCAGTGAAGATGTTTCATACGTTTGTAATACAGTTAGATTCTTTAGACACATTCTGCATTCTATACCTTGATCTCCCAACCTTCTAAATGTTGTTTTTCAAATTTGCTACATCAAAATTCATTCTTTGTTCTGCAGTTCTATTGGTTTTGATAAATGTGTAACACCTTGTATCTACCATTTCATATTGTACAGAATAATTTTACTTCCATAAAAATTCCCTTTTCACTCATTCAGCCATTTCCATTTTCCTCAAATCTCTATAACTCACTAGTCAGTTCTGTTTCTATAGTTTTATCTTTACCATAATATCACATAATTGAGGTCACAAGATATGCAGCATTTTCATACTGGGTTTGTATATTTATTTACATTCTGTCTTAGGAATATTATTTAAGGTACTTTAATATCCTTTTAAAATGACTCAATAGCCTATACTTTTTTTTTTTTTGAGACAGAGTTTTGCTCTTGTTGCACAGGCTGAAGTGCAGTGGTGGGATCTTAGCTCACTGTAACCTCTCCCTCCTGGGTTCGAGCAATTCTCCTGCCTCAGCCTTCCAAGTAGCTGGGATTACAGGTGCCTGCCACCATGCCTGACTAGTATTTGTATTTTTAGTAGAGACAGGGTTTTGCCATGTTAGCCAGGCTGTTCTCGAACTCCTGACCTCAGGTGATCTGCCTGCTTCAGCCTCCCAAGGTGCTAGGATTTCAGGTGTGAGCCACCGTGCCCAGCCAATAGCCCATTTCTTATTGGTAAATAATATCCTATTGTGTGTTTGATAAAGATATAAAAATAAATTCCATTATTTAAAAAACTTATTTATCAGATAAGTAAGCAGAAGAAAATAAAAATAAATAAATACAAATCTTTTACTTCAAAAATAAACATGCTGGACCTGGTAAAAAGCGTTTGGCTTTTTAGGCTTAAGTTTTAAAATTATTTAAATGCCACGTGTTTTAATAATTTTAAGAATGATTTGAAGTTTCTATATATTATAAATCAAAATGCCTATAAGACAAAATGAAACGTTACTATTATGAATATGATTGTATTTTAAGTTACTAAAAGTTCAGGTATGGTTTATTTCAGAAAATATGTCTTTACTGATCCAGAGATAACTGATATACTCAAATGAGATGGATAGAATAAAGACCTTTAAATATGAAAGGTGTTGAAAAATATTTTTCCTTTTATATGTGACTTGAGTCTCTTGGTTTGAGGCTATGATCCTGGTACATTTGAACAAAGAAATAGAGAGCTGGATCCACTTTAATAAAGAGTGGTTTTTATGTATTTACAAATATAAAAAGAAGGCATCAAAGAGGGATAAGACAACCCCATGGCAGTCAATATCCCATAAGAAGGATGTCTAAATGAGATGGAAAGAAGCTCAAGTGGCCATTCAACCCCATAGGGTCCTGGCTGGATCAGAAGATGGAACACATTCATGTGGATTTAACAAAAGAAAATATTATGAGCATAATGAGAGCAAGCTTCCATATTTCAAACAAACTGTTTTCCCTTATAATTGAGAATAAGTACTTTGAGATGATGTAAAATTCCATTCCTCATTCTACTTGCTCTCATTGGTTTTAGCCTTTCTTTTTCTTGCCTGAACTATTTATTGTAATGATGGCTGCCAAACGGTGACTGTCTAATAATCCTACAACACCTTCCACATCTATAAAGTGACAGTCTACTCTAAGAAATATTTTTTTTCCTTTCTTGGTTTATTAAATTTTACCAGTGGTGCATTAATCTGTTCTCATGCTGCTATCAAGAAATACCTGAGACTAGATAATTTAAAAAGGAAAGAGGTTTGATTGACTCACACTTCAGCACGGCTGAGGAGGCCACAGGAAATGTACAATCTTGGCAGAAGGCAAAGGGGAAGAAAAGCACTTTTTTTTTCACAAAGCAGCAGGGAGGAGAAGCGCCCAGCAAAGAAGGAAGAACCTCTTATAAAACCACTGGATCTCATGAGAACTCACTCATTGTCCCAAGAACAGCCTGGGATAAACTGCCTCCGTGATTCAATTAACTCCACCTGGTCTCCCTTGAAACACAGGGATTATGGGGATTACAATTCAAGATGATGTTTGGGTGGAGACACAAAACCTAACCATATTATTCTTAGCTGCTCCCAAATCTGATGTCCCTTTCACATTTCAAAACCAATCATGCCTTCCCAACAGTCCCCCAAAGTCTTAATTCATTCCAGCATTAACCTAAAAGTCTAAGTTCAAAGTTGTATCTGAGACAAGGCAAGTCTCTTCCGCCTATGAGCCTGTTAAATCAAAAACAACTTAGTTACTTCCTAGATACAATGGGAGTACAGGCATTGGGTAAATACACCCATTCCAAATGGGAGTTATTGGCCAAAACGAACAGGCTACACACCCCATGCAAGTCTAAAATCCAATGGGGCAGTCAAATCTTAAAGCTCCAAAATTATCTCCTTTGACTCAGCCTCACATCCAGGTCACGCTGATGCAAGAGGTGGGCTCCTATGGCCTTGGGCAGCTCCGCCCCTGTGGCTTTGCAGGGTACAGGCCACTTTTGGTACCAATTTACTGTATTAGTCTGTTCCCACACTGCTATAAATACTTAAGACAGGATAACTTATAAAGAAAAGATTTTAATTAACTCACAGTTCAGCATGGCTTGGGAGGACTCCGGAAACATAATCAAGGCGGAAAGCGAAAGGGTAACAGCAACTTTCTTCACAAGGGGGCAGGAAGGAGAGCTGCCTAGCGAGGAGGGTAAGAGCCTTATAAAACCATCAGATCTCGTGAGAACTAACTCACCATAATGAGAACAGCATAGGGGAAATCACCATCATGATTCAATTACCTCCACCTGATCTCTCCCTTTACAAGTGGGGATTATGAGCATTACGATTCAAGATGAGATTTAGGTGGGGATGCAAACCTTAACCATATCACATGGTAACTCCAAAAATTTCTGCTTTATTCAAGAGGTTATATTCTCATTCTGTAATTGTTTATTTTCATGCTCAAAATATCTCAGATTTGGCATGCAGGAGTTTTTTAAGGCTTCCTCTTGTGTCCTTTTGAAAAATCCTCATGTTTTGAAAATCTCCACTTTCTAGTTGATCAAGATATTTCAAACTCATCTTATTCTTTTCTACCCTACTTTAAAATTAGCCATTTCCCCAAGAAACTTTGGTTCCTTGTAGTGGCCAGTGGTATTTCAAAATCAAGTTTTCTTCACTGCTTAAAGTGTCAGTGCTCCCAGGGTCTCTCAGTGGACACAGTTAAAAATATATTTGTGGGTATATTTAAATATATTCACATATTCATATGTATGTACATATGTGCATCTTAATATTTGTAATTAACTAACCAAAACCTAAGAGTTCACAGAAATGACTCTAGATCCAACTTAACACCTAATAATTCTTCCTAACTTTCCTTTCTTCCATATTTTTGCTTTGTTTCTCCAACTGTGAGAAACCTGGCTTCCATTAACCTCCGAATATTATCTTTTTTTTATATATATATACATTAATGTACTCAATCTCCTGACTCCACTTTAACTAAATTATCAACATAAAACCTCACAGTAATAAGACAAACTGACATATGCCCCCAGATGCAATAAAATGAGAAAACCAAAGCATCACTTCTGTGGTATGCAGGCCTAAACTGTACAACCTGGGTTTAATCAGTTTGAACCTATCCAAATAGAGGAGCAATAAAATACCTGACCTTTAATCTACAAAAATTTCAAAAACATGGTGGTCAAAAAAGACCAGAGAACTGTTCCAAGTTGAAAAAGACTAGAAGAAAAAAGCCATGAAAAAAAAACTAGGTAAAAGGATGACAACTGGATGTAACTCATGATCCTACAGTGGATCCCTCTGCTATATAGCAAATTATTGAGACAATGGGCAAACTTAAGGTACCTGGATGAAATCTAGTACCAGAGCTATTTGTCTTATTCTTATGACTTTTTTGTAAGTATTTAGTTGCATTTTTAAAAACTCTTGATTGTATTTGAACTTATATGATTTTGTATGTAATATATAGCATGCTATGATATAGTAAAGCTAATAAAAATATGTTATGCATGATATAAAGGCAAAACTAGTAGCTCAAATGGAAAAAAATTTGATTTTATAACACTAATGTTAGCACAAGGAAAAAATAAAAGTAAAGGTAGAAAAAAAGAAAAGCACTGTATTTATTTTTATTATTTCAACTTTTATTACAGATTAAAGGGTACATGTGCAGGTTTGCTACATGGGTATATTATGTGACACTGAGGTTTAGGGCACAAATGATCACCCCATTATAAGCATAGTATCCAATTGGTGTTTTTCATTCCACACCTTCCCCCTCTCTCCCCTTTCTAGTTGTCACAGTATCTATTGTTCCCATCTTCATATCTATGTGTATTCAATGTTTAATTCCCTCTTTTTTTCTTTTTTTCTTTTTTTTGAGATGGAGTCTCCCTCTGTGGCCCAGACGGGAGTGTAGTGCACAATCTTGGCTCATTGCAACCTCTGCTTCCTGGGTTCAAGCGATTCTTCACTTCACCCTCCTGCGTAGCTGGGATTACAGGTGCATGCCACTGTGCCCGGCTAATTTTTGTATTCTTAGTAGAGTCAGGGTTTTACCATATTGGCCAGGGTTTTACCATATTGAACTCCTGAGCTCGTGACCCACCAGACTTGTCTTTTCAAAGTGTTGAGAATACAGGCATGAGCCACTGCACCCGGCCTTAGCTCCCTCTTTGTGAGAACATGTGGTATTTGGTTTTCTGTTTTTTAGTTAATTTGCCTAGAATAATGGCCTCCAACTACATTCATGTTTGCTGCAAAGAACATGATCTAATTTTTTGTATGGCTACATAGTATTCCATGGTATAATGTCCACATTTTCTTTGTCCAGTTCACCATTAATAGGAAACTAGGTTGATGCGTGTCTTTGACATTGAAACACTACATTTAATAAAAGTGTTAATATTTCTACTTTGCCATTAAATTTGCTAGCTCTTCTCAATTTATCTTCATGTTAAAGAACATGTTTACCCAGTGTTCATATTTTGATCATTCATATTAATTTCAACTTAAAGAATGGAGGCCTCTTTGGAGAGTAGCAAATTCCACAGGTGGGGTGTAAAAATTCAAGATATGCTTGGAAAATTTTATTTCAATACATAAAAGAAACTATCAACTATAACTGCTACTGGTGTTAAAAAGAACAAACAAGCCATCTTAAAGGAATTCCTATTTCCAGCTTTTGTTGGATTGCATATTTGAATAAAAAAATGTATACTCAGGCCAGGCACAGTGGTTCATGCCTATAATTCCAGCACTTTGGGAGACTGAGGTGAGCAGATCACTTGAGGCCAGAAATTTTAGACCAGCTTGGCCAAGATGGTGAATCCCCATCTTTACCAAAAATACAAAAAGGAGCTGGGTGTGTTGGTGTGTGCCTGTATCCCTAGCTACTTTTACTCAGGAGGCTGAGGCAGGAGGATTGCTTGAACCCAGGAGGCGGAGGTTGAGGTGAGCTGAGATCACACCACTGCACTCCATAGAGTGAGACTCCATCTCCAAAAAAAAAAGAATGTAATTAAAAATATGTACATAAAACAGCATACTCAACTGAAGCAAATTGAGTATATAAAAACCAAAGATACATCTACGCATATGTTCATTGCAGCACTATTCTCAATAGCAAAGACATGGACTCAACCCAAATTCTCATAAACAATAGACTAGACAAAGAAAATGTGGTACATATACACAATGGGATGCTATGCAACCATAAAAAGGAATGAGATCTTGTCCTTTGCAGGGACATGGATGAAGCTATAAGCCATAATTCTCAGCAAACTAATGTAGGAATATAAAACCAAACACTGCATGTTCTCACTCATAAGTGGGAGCTGAATAATGAGAACACATGAACCCAGGGAGGGGGACAATACTCACTGGGCCCTGCTGAGGGGGTAGATTGGAGGGAGGGAGAGCATTAGGAAAAATAGCTGGCGCATACTGGGTTTAATACCTAGGTGATGGGTTGATAAGTGCAGCAAACTACCATGGCATATGTTTACCTTTATAACAAATGTGCACACCTTGCACATGTACCCCAGAACTAAAAATTAAAATTAAAAAGAAAAAAAAAGACCACCAGTCCATAATGTTACACAACAGATTGACAAAGGGAAAAATGATTGCTACCTAGGAGACATATCTTCCTCCTAAAAGAATTTGTATACTCAATTACCAAAAATATAAATAACTTATAACTTCAGTAGATATATCTAATCACAAAAGGTCAAGTTATAGACTGTGGAAGAAAGCTGTGATCCTGGTCCTTAGATTAGAAATGAACCAATGCAATACAATAGAGGGTCCAGAAATATAGGCATATAAACGTTGGTTTACAACAAGAATATCATTGCAATGAAGTGTGGAAAAGAACTTCATCAATTGAATAGTTAGGAGGAGAATAAACCTGGACCCCTACCTCATCATCTAAACAAAGACCAATTCCAATGTAAATTAGGAATTCCTAATATGGAAGTTTGGAGGAAATCATTTATATATAGATAGATAATGTTTATTATTTAAATAGTAATACATTTTAAACTTAAAATTTATATTTAGTAATTTTTTATTTAAACTTATTTATATAAATATGTATTATATAATAACATATCATATATATGTATATATAAATGAGTGCAACGGCACAACCAGATCTCTTGAACTCCTGAACTCAAGGGATCCTCCTGCCTCGGCCTTTTGAATAGCTGGGACTACAGGCATGTACCACCATGCCCAGATAATTTTTAATTATATTTTGTAGAAACACTTCCTTGCTATGTTGCCCAGGTTGGTCTTGAACTCCTGGTCTCAAGCAGTCCTCTTATCTTGGCCTCCCAAACTGCTGGGATTAGAGGTGTGAGTCCCCACATCCAGCCTTATTAATAAGTTTATTAATATTTTAACTAAATAGAAAAGGTAAACTAATAAAACTTAGGTGAATACCTTATGACCTTGGCATGGGCAAAATTTCTTAAACAGAATACAGAAAGGATTAAGCATGAAGAAAAAGATCAATTTTATGAAATATCATTGAATGAAGAATTTTTATCAAAAGACATCACATATCAAAAGGGAAAACACAGAATAGGAAGAAATATCTGCAATATATTTATATGACAAAAGACCCCTATCCTTGAATATATTAAGACAACATAGAAATAAATAAGAAAATTACAGAAATTGAGAAATGGGCAAAAGACCTGAAAAGGTACTTCAAAAAATAGTTTATCCACCTGGCTAATAAGCAAATGAAAAGATATTCAAACTAATTAGTTACTAGAGAAATGCCAGTTAAAACCACAATTCTATACAATTACAAACCTATCAAAATGACTAAAATCAAAATGATTAACAATCTCAAGTGTTGACAAGAATGCTAAACAATTGAACCTATCAAAAGCTGATAATTACATGATATATTACATCAATTTATTAAAATTCTTTGAGCATGTACCTAAGATTTGTTTATTGTAGCATATAAAAGTTAAGTTTAATTATGAAATTATATAAGTATTTATCAGTTAAAAAGTGACTGTGTTTTTGTAACATTATTTCTTACTCAAAAGCATCATATATATTCGTTTGTTCCAAACTTCTGTTTGTTACAACTTTTTTTCTTCCCACAAAGTCCTATATATTTATCATAATATTAACTTAACATAGGATATTTGCCTGAATGAAAGACTGTCATCTCAGTACAAGATGTGTTGTGGTGATCTGACATGCAATTTTGTCAGATTGGCCTTCTCCTCACTTACTCAATTCTATGTAAATAGTACTATAAATAAAATGTAAATTTCTCACTTGAGATAATGAACAAATTTTAATAAGGTTTGAAAACTGATAAAGCACTTAAACTTCAATGCAAATCTGGTATAATTATATGAACTTCAAAATACATTTAAAGCAATTTTGTTGCTAGTAAACTTGATAAGCACATTATAAATTTCTGGAAATGGCTATGGGGAGTTAATTTTATATAGTGTAAAATTTCAAAAAGATAAAGAAAATCACCTGCATAAACTCCATTATGTTAATATAGAAATACTTATAGATCTATTTCAGCTCTGATAAACATTGAGAAGGGAAGGGAAGAAGAGGGAATTGAAAATGCTGAGGCTGTGGAGTCATGGATACTTGAATATGAAATAAATGTCCTTCGTGTTCCCAGAATAGAATTGTGAAAAGCATACACACATGCGCACACACATACCATATATACAAGGACTTAATTTCCCACAAAGTGATACATTAATATAAAAATTACTAGAATGCTATAGACAAATATAGACTTTAAAAAATGTTTTAGTATTACATGAAACAATTTTTTATTCAAGAATACGCCTCCAATTTTATGAAAAAGAGTGGAAAAAAATGTAATACAGGTTGAGTATGCCTTATCCAAAATGCTTGGGACCAGGAGTGTTTTGGATCTCAGATTTTTTCAGATTTTGGAATATTTGCATATATATATGCAAATATATATGTATATATTTATAATATATGTGTATGTGGATATATGTATATATATACACACACACACACACACATAAAATATCTTGGGGATGAGACCCAAGTCTAACCATGAAATGAAATTCATTTATATTTCATATAAACCTTATATACATAGCTTGAAAATAATTTTACATACTACTTTAAATAATTTTGTGAATGAAACAAAGTTTTGACTGAGACCTGTCACATGAGGTCAGGTGTGGAATTTTCCATTTGTGGTGTTATGTCAGCACTCAAAAAGTTTCAAATTTTGAAGCATTTCAGATTTGGATCTGGGATGTTCAATCTGTATGTTTTAATGCAAATAGCTTCATGACCAAATTTAAAAGAAGCTGTATGTTATATGAAGCTTTATAATGGTGACCAATTCAAGAAATAGGCAATGTTCCTGAGAGCTCCTCCAGGACAAGGACCACAGGTCATTTATCTCTAGTGCACACACCGTAATGCATGGCACACACGAGATACCTGACTAATGATTACTGAATGAGTAAAGATGAGATAATAAGAAAGCAACTGAAGAAAGCTCCTGGAGATGGGAAGCTGTCTTTCATTAGGTAAGTTTACTATTTCTATTACTGGGACTGCCTCTTTAAGTCTGTTTTTAAGAACTGGAAGTCAAACCTAGACATCAAGTACTGTCAAACTGATCACTCAGTTCAGAGTGAATTTTGAAACCCTTGTGAAAAATTGATCTTTCCTTTAAATAACAGCATAGAGCAAAATGTGTACCCTTCTTTGCAGACAAATGAGTTACTATTAAAAGATCAAGTAAAGTTTAACCAGGATTTGATTTCCTTAAAAATGTGTACTATCAGAGTTAGAAGCCTAAGGTTTCTTTTCCATTTTGGGTATCAAGCCCCCTTTCTGTATAGTTTTTAAAATGTTGAAGAAAGAACTTTACTGTGTGTGAAAAATAGGAGAAAACATCTGGCAGAAGCTAGTTCTCATGAAAATGCCTCAAATACCATTTAAGTGATTTACAGAGTAACTGCACTAATCCCATAAACTGATTTGGGATTAGCTTTGTGAAAGGTGAACAGGGCAGATTTATATCCTAGCTGAAAGCTTCAAGCTAGGAATCAATTTGGACACACTTTGTTCTTTCATTCCTTTTGAGTGCAGGAGTAGCTTGCACTTGGCTCTGTGAGACATCTACAAGAGTTGTCTTGAGTACATGTCTCCTCTGTTTGCTCTTCAAACAGAAGCCACCCTCCACGAGCTCACAAAAATCTCTGGAGAAAATGTTAGGCCTTGACGGTAGCCTACACATTGGAGACAAGAACTGACAGAATAATTAAAATATACGTGCTTCTTGTGAGGATAACTTTGCTCTTTTTTGATATATATACTATTATTCTAGGAGATACCAAATTTGAAAAATACAAATCTTCCAAGTGTTTTGAAGTTCTGTAGAATGGTGAACCCACGTATCTGGTGTGTGGAAAAGGCAAAGGGAGAGCAGAGAACATCTCTGCAGTGCTGTAGTCTGCAGGTTGCATGCTTTGGTACCTACGTATTCAAAAATATTAACTTGTACCTTTTGCTCTTCTATTTCTATTTTCCTGAATCTAAAACTTACTTGGTTTTTAAGAATCCTCTATGGAAATACAGATATATCCCTTGAATATCCAAGTAAATGTCCTTGTCAGCTAACTTCCAGGTATCATATCAGAACTTTGAAACATTAGGGTGTAGAGAAACATGGAAAGAACAAGCAAACAGAGAGGTTGAGATAATTTATTATGTACATAAATTGTAAAATACGATTCAATTTTTTAATTTTCTTTATGTGAACCTGAAGTTATGTTAATGCCAATTTCAGTGAGAAGTTGATCCCAAGTACACTGAGCCAGAAGCAAGGAAACAACATCTGAAAATGAACCTATTCACAACGCACTTCCATTCTGTCTAATCCCAATGATTGCTACATGAGAATAATTAGAAACAGCTCTTTCTTACTGCTTAATAGTACCTATTTATGTATAAAAATTTCATTTTTTCATGCTGTGTGGTTAAGAATCTCTAGTATAAAAACAATATTCTCAGGAATAAGAATTACAAAAGCAGAGCTCTTCTCAATATAAAGTGATATAAATTCAAAGACTGGGGTAGAATTACCTGCTCACAACTGAGAACACTGCTGAATGTGTGGCTCATTCCACTAACACTATACCTTCACAATAAGAAATGTTTGAGGAAAGAGACCTTTTCATTGATTTTGGGATGTCTACATTCAAATATATGAAATCATTTTCCCGTTTATTTCAAAATGACCATTTCTATTATACTGAAAGTGCATTTCTAAACACACATTATCTGATAAGCTAGCAATGTCTTCCTTATGTATTGCTTCATTCAGAATACTGAGAATGAAAAACTGTTTTGGAGGCTGCACAATACGATAAAAGGAAACTATCAACTCATATTCCTATGCCCTCCCATTGTTTTCTATAATACATTCATTTAAAAAATATTTAAAGATAATTTTAATCTCTTATAGCTGTTAGATCTTCATTTCTCATTGTCTAAACTCTACTAACAAGAAGCCCAACATGTATTAACCACTTGAAGAAATATTTTTAACCTATCTTTGCTTTCTGTACTCAAGTTGTGTATTCTAAATATACTTACTTAAGCTATTCTCCCAGTAACCTCAGGAATCAAGTCTACATTTTAGCATTCATGCTTTATGCATTTGTATTATACAAACAATTTTAACAGAAAATTTTATGATAAACTGAAAGGAGCTAGAAGTAGAGACTGGGAAAGCGGTCAAGGATAGAAACATGACAAAGAGATTCATGACCTCTGACCTCAGAAACACATAAAACTAATCTAGGTACCTAGAGGACAGGTGTGCAGGATAATTTTTTAAATAGTGGTGAATTATAGAAAATGCCTGAGTATGTCTCTACATCTTTAATTAATGTAAACTTCATTTTGGAGCCCCATCCAGTTTTCTTAGAAAAGTAACTTTTGGTTACTTAACACTACAAATATATCCAAGTTAAATTATTTTCTAAAAATATTTTTTGATACAAGGTAATTGATTTTCCAATTGTGGATTTTGATTTTAAACAATAATCAAAAATAAAAATAAGTGTTCACTAATATGACTTTAGGAGTATTTCATTCTAGCTCAATTCTGTGAAAATTGTAAGCCTATCCATAGTCTATGTGGAAACTGTTCACTTGTATAGTATTTGATTACCTGGAATGGGGTCAGAAAACTATGACTTATGGGCAAAATACAGTATGTACCTTACTCTGTATGGGCTGTGAACTAAGAATTATATTTTATATTTCTAAGGAAAAACAAGAAAGCAGTGAGAGAGGAGGAAGAGAAGGAGGGGGAGGAGAAGGAGGGGGAGGAAAAGGAGGGGGAGAAGATGAAGCAGACGAGAAAGAAGAAAAGGAGGCCGGCACATGCTCACAAAGCTTGAAATATTTACTATCTTTTCCTCTACCAAAATGGTTTTCTGATTCTGATCAGATGATCACCTTCACCCAACAATCTAGAAGTAACCCGAACCCCTGCACTAAGAACACTGAACTTACATAGCAATTTTATGTTCTATGTTCACAGAAACATGTTTAATCTATTCTCAAGCCTTTCCCAAATTATTTTCTCTACTCTTGCTCTCTCTTATAAATCTATGAATTATTAGTTCTAAAACTCCCTACTAAGTCTTCACCATTCACCAATGATGCCAGTGTGGTGTTGGAGAATATGACCAATGCAGGTTGTTCTTGGACTCAGCCACTTCTGACCTTTCTTAATCCAGTGTGCTCTATTTGAATATCTGCTTTCAGTGACTTACGCATGAGTTAAAACCAGTTGCTCCTAAGAGTATCAGCTACCAGCCCTACACCTTCCAAACCCTTTGCCTAGAGGTACATTGAGCCTCTGAGCCTGTAACTGGGAGAACTTCCTTTTTTTTGTAACCCTATTCAAACCATATAAATATACTTTCAGTAACAAGTTGATGAGACAGCAGTGCCATCTAACAGCTGGAAAAGTTAATACCACAGATCTAATATCTAGGTATTAATGAAAGAGTATTTTAATGTTTTATTCTTTTACTAAACACTGACTATTTGAATTCAAGGGAGCCTAAGTTATTCCTCATGCTTCTTAAAATAATACTCGTTTTTCCTTTCTTTTGCTAAAGCATACCTTAAAGTAATTTTCTTTTACCATGGAGTTCCATATTCAAATCAACTCAAGTCACCACTGACCATGTATTACCCCTCACAGTTGGTTAACAGAGTAAGTCCATATTGAACAGAACATGGAGATGTCTGGAACCCAAATTTGACTCATATTATCCATGTTGATTTGGCTTTATAGCTGTTGAAGAGGCATGAAACTTAAGTTATCCAAAAGTCAACATACTGGGGTAACTGTCCCAAGTAAAGGTTTAAACGTTTTCACCTGGGCCTGTCACAGTGGCTCACACCTGTAATCTTAGTACTTTGGGAGGCCAAGGCGGGCAGATCACCTGAGGTCAGGAATTTGAGGCCAGCCTGACTAACATAGTGAAATCCTGACTCTACTAAAAATATTTTTAAAAAATTAGCTGGGCATAGTGGGGGGTGCCTATTATCCCAGCTACTCAGGAGGCTGAGGCAGGAGAATGGTTTGAACCTAGGAGGCGGAGGTTGCAGTGAGCCAAGATCACACCATTGCACTCCAGCCTGGACAACAGAGCAAGACTCCGTCTCAAAAAAAAAAAAAAAAAAAAAAAAAAAAATACTCACCTGGAGAAGTATGCAGGTTTGCAGCTGCTTCTGATAACAGAGATTTGTACAGCCTGCCAATAATTCACTTTGGGTGTCAAAAATTCCATGTTTTAAGACATTTTAGGCATTTACCCCACACCTAGCATAGCAAGGATATCTTCTCTAAAACTTTTTAAGCTGTTTTTTTAAACTAAGAATAGGGCATAATGTTAAGAATAATGAAGATACCTGGTTGGAAATGTATATTAATCTCTACCTTTTAAGAAAATCTTTTAGATATATAGTATACCATTTTACCAATTTTCTCACGTTGAACTTCTGACCAGTGACATATTCAATAAGTTGTTACATAACATGGAAAGCACTCTTATACAGATGGAGGGGTTCCAGAAGTGAATGAGATGTCACCCTGTTGTTAATGGATTTATAGTATGCTAGTATAATAGGCAAAATAAAAAATGTACACAACTATCTGCAATAGAAACCGTCAGACTAGTAGCTTAAAGGCAATATAAAGTGCTGTGATGTTTTTGAAATTAAATCAGCTTCTGTATGGGTGAAGAACAGAGAATCCTCCACAGAACATGACATTCTTGGTGAGACCTAAGGGACTGATAATACTTAATAATACAACAGAGCAGTAATAAATCTTAGATCAAGATAATAGCAAGCAAAAAGGAGGATAGCTGAATAAGCAAAGAGCACATTTGGAAAGGTAAATTTGACTACCCATAGAAAATGTTTAAATAAGGATAAAAGGAGTCAAATTTAATCTGAAAAACAGAATGACTTACTATGAAGTTTAGAAATTACTCACAGGCCAATAGGAAGTTACTAAAGGTTTCTGATAAGGTAATGACTATGATTTATTCAAAATATTTATCAGGTTCCTCCTCTACACAGGACAGACACAGTCCATGAATTTCAGGATCCTGGCATCTAATGGAGGGGCAGAAAAGAGAAATACAATGTAAGATGATATGATTTCTCACAGAGGTTGGCAGAAATAGACTTTAGAAAAATGTGTCTGGAAACAACTAAAGAATGATGGTGAGAGAGACAAAAGGCAGAGAGGCTACAGCAATGAGAAACAGTGGGGTGTCTCAGAGAAGAGTCTGAACTTTGGAACTCAGTAACACTAGATTTTAATTCCAGAACAACACGTATTCATGTATAACCTTGAGTAGTTTGCTTGACCTTTCTTAGGGTGACTTTCCACACCTAAAAGATGAGTTCATAGGGCTTACTTTCTAGAGAGTTGTGAGCATTAAATGAGATAATGCATGAAAAGCACTTGGCATCAAGGAGGCAATCAACAGTTATTGCAATTATTGCAACATCATTGGTAAGAAATAACGAAAGCTGCAGTAGGGTGTTGGCAATCGGAACATAAAGGCAAAAGTGGAGGGAAGGTGGATGTGGACAGTGAAAGCACACTCTGTAGCAGTGTATCTCAAACGAAGTCATACCTGTCTTAAACAGCCAATGTTTCCATGTCTCATTTGAAGACACTCCAATTCAGAAGGATAAATTGAGGCAAATCAATGGATTCTTGGTTTATAGTCCAAAGTTTGAGAAATACTGCCCTATAGGAGTTAATTACTGGCTGGATACAGGGGAAAAAGAAAAGAGAGGAGTCAAAGATGCTCAGAGCAGAGGTTATTAATCCAAAAATGGTGAATCCTCAAGAATGAAACATAGAATTCAGAGTTTAGGAATCAACCTTAAATAGAGTTCTGTATGAACCTTTGCCTAAGAAGAAAATCCATAGCCTTCACTAGGTAGTCAAAGAGATTTATTTTCCAAAACAATTAGTATCACAATGAGATTATGAGTATAATAGAGATAATGGTTAGGAATAGAAATGGAATAATCAGAATGACTCATTCGGTCTGGGATATATCTTGCAGGGAGTCCAATACATGATCAGGAATGTAGTGTAACATTTGCGCTAGGAGGTACATTTAAGAGGCATCTATGGAAGGATGTGAAGGAACACCATGGTGGGTGGGGGGCACTGTAGAGAGAGAAAGGAGGGGAGGAAATAGAATGAGAACAGATCTAGGAGTTTGAATAATGGCCACATAGAATGGATAAAGAATGAATGGTCAGTGACAGAAAGGCAAATACTGCATGATTTCACTTACTGTATATGTGAAACCTAAAACAGTTGAACTCATAAAATTAGAGTAGGATGGTGGTTACCAGGGTCTGGGAAGATGTTGGTCAAAGAATACAAAAGTCCTATTAGACAGAATGAGTAAGTTCAAGAGATCTATTGTAAAACATAGTGACTATAGTTAATAACTATGTACTATATTTTGAAAATCACAAAGGTTTTGAGTGCTCTCACCACAAAAAATTGTAAGTAGGTGATGTATATATATTAGCTTAATTGAGCCATTCTACAATATGTACACATTTCAAAAATCTTGGTGTACACAATACATATATTTCTTACTTGTCATTTTAAAAAATAAAATACAAATGAATGAAAGATCAGTAGAAGTGACCAAGAAGAAGAGACCTGAGAGGAGGAGGAAGAATGAAAGGACCTCTTCCTCAGGAAAGCCAAGAGAGGTAAGCACTTTCAAAAAGGAGAAAAAGTTCAACAATGTTAAATAGCTCAGAGAGGTCAGAGAGCCTGGGGAAGATTATTAAAGTTGCTTATTTGTTCATCAGCCACATCAGAAGTACAATTTCTAGAGAGGATTGTGGCTGGGTTGCAAATGGTTAATGAAGGAATTAGTGAGCATTTATTAATATACTTGTTCTAAGATCACAAATTACAATTTCTCTGAAGAAAACAGGACTTCAATTAAAGGCCTTATCCCATTGAAATTTTACTTAAATTGCTTACTCTGGTAGCAAAAGAACCACAATATGGGGGAATGTGAGATCACTCGGGTGTAGCTTTAAGCTTAATACCTAGAGTTGTCCATTTCCAAATGAGGACTATCTCCAGTAGCCATAGAGACTGATTCAAAAGCCAATTACTTCTGTGTGCCTCCATCCCCTACTTTGTCTGATTTGTGGTGAAGGCTAAGCACAGAGGGAAAACGTCAAATAAAATGTTCACTGTCTCCATAAAATACCCTCACATTACAAGAAGATAATCCTGCTTCTTTGAACTAGCTAAAAACTGACCTTCCCTCACTCAAAACTGCCTGTAAGAGTCCCAGGACAGGTTGTTCTGACATTCTTTTAACATCATCTCATCATCACAGCCAAAACTAATCACAAGAATATTACCCGTTGACAGGTGCATTTATTCTGTCAATTAAATCAGATGGTTAAATCGAAATGTGCCCCAAATCTCTCTTGTTTGCATTATCCATATTGGCGTTTCTTGGCCGTGGTTCATTGCTGGCTGGAAGTCGTCCAGCCCCCACAGAGTCACTTTGCAATATTGTGCCAGCAAGTTTCCATGCTCTGCAGCAGCCGCTCCAGTGAGGCCAGAACAGCACTACAGGACTGACCTGGAATGTTATATTGCTTCACTAAGATTTATTAAAAAAAGGAAGGAGGGAGACTAAGATCAATGTTTTTGGAATAGGAGAGGATATATCGCCTCATAGCTAAGCACAGGTGACACGTGGGCAATGAAGCAGAGATGCTAAAGACAGGCGGTGAAAAAGGCACACGGAAGATGAAACCAGCCATATGCCTCCAGCTTTCAGCCCCTTCTCTAAAACTCTCTTCCATCAAAGTGTCCAAAGAAAAGCAGTCTCCTAAAGGCTGCCTCTTGTTTTTAAGACCATTTCCTTAAGAAAATACGCAAATATAACCCTAACAAGGAACAGAACCGATTCTAATGAACCACATACCCGTGTTTAGCTACCAGCAAGATCCCTAAACAGATACTGAGTTGACACGACATTTTGGCCACAATAAGTATTCACAAAGGGACATATTAAGGATAGGTCTAGGATTCTAGTCCCTGATGGACGGTTGGAATGCCAGGATATTTTGGCTCGTCTTGCTTTTTTCAGCCAGTGTCGCCACCTAAGCATAGCTATAAAGATGCCAGTTTTTTGTAAGGTGCATTTGAAAAGCAAATAGTTCATTTTGGACAGCATGAATAGACAACATAAAAATAAAATGGAGAGACAATGAGTGAAAAAAAAAATCTGGGGCATGAACAAGTGTTGGCATGTTACACTAGAATGGTAGAGTCATTAGAGAATGTCATGTCCTCTAAAGGTATATTTGAACAAAACTGTAAATTTCATTCTGTGCATTATCTACCTGAAAGAACCAATAGCCTCCTTGAAATATTTCAGATTGTCAAATAAACATACATGTAGGCTACCTTTTTAAAGCTCAGTATTGCACTGCATTGCCTAAATATCAGAAAATATTTGTAAACTGTATTTAGCTTGTTTTTTGTCAATGTGCATTATCTACCCAAGGAACCAAGATTATTTTTCACAATATTTTGGCCAAAGACAGGGTCAGTTACTATTTTTTTTATCAAGCTTTTATTTTCTAAAACATGGCATGAAGTTTTAGCCACTCAACTCCTATTGATTCTAATGGTTTCATCCCCAAATATCACATAAAGAGTTTAAATCTACCTTTAAGGATAGTTACCTTCCATCAGGTAAATACCCTTTTTGGCCAATTTGTAAGATAAGTATTTTACTCACTTGAAAGAAACTATTTTAGCCTATGTTGCATATCTTTATTTGAGCACCTCTTAAAAAATCGTATTCTATACCCAAGATAATCAGTTGATCCCCAGTTTAGCTAATTGGCATTTAGAACATGGATTGTTCATAATACAAAAGATTGGTCAGGAAAAAAAATTAGCTACCACATGTGCACACTAACCAGTTTGGAGGACATATTATTCAGGAGTCCTGCAATGTCACGGCCAGTTCAGCAAGGCTCAGGAATTGCCCGCTGCTGAGGAGGAGGAATGGAAGGCTGATTTCAACAGGACCAGAGGCAGAGCAATGCTTAGTTCACATTATAAATAACTACTTCTCAAGGATGCAGTCAGTGAACACGTAGGATCTATATCCTAAATTTTGAGGTCTAGTATGTAAATTTTAATGTGAAAGTGATGGTAAAAGGACTCTGGGATGTTCCACTTGCCAGGCCTAAGGTCAGACATGAGTACTCTAGGGGAGGAAAAAGTAGCTTCTCTTTACCTTGCAGGTTCTGTGGCTGGGCAATGCATTATATTGACATAACACATATCAACAGGAAAAAAAGCCATATTTAGTTACGTAAGTACACATGAGAGTCCCACAAAAATATGACTCAAAGAAGACAAAGCTTGAAGCTTATGTAGCATCCTGAGCTACAAAAAGGAATGGGGCTGGGTTTCCTAGTGGGTTGGTAGAGACAAGTTATGGGAGGGAGAAAGGAAGAAATGAGAAAGGAAGAAATGGTAAATAAATGTCACCTTGTTATGCAGAAAAAAAGTCTCTCAAGTAATAATAGTTGTCTAGGAACAGCCCTTTTCCAAATACAGATACTTATACTAATGTAGATTTCCTTTATAGATGTAAATTTTATTTACAAAAGGGCAACTTTTCAGGGCTACTCCTGTGTCTACAGTTTCTCAAAATAAACTGCCCAAAATATGACAAGTATATTTTAGGGTGGCATATTCTTGTCTCCTACAGTCATTTTGATTTGGTATGTGCTGAACCCCAACAATGTGACATTAAAAGGTACAATGGCTGTAAGCTTTTTGTTTCAGGTATTATGTGAAGTGCTTTGCATATATTATCTTAATTTTTGAAATAAATTTATGAAATATAATCTGTTATACTTATTTAACAGATAAGGTACCTGAACTGAAAGAGTTACAGCAACTTGACTTTACACAGCATAGGCATTTTACCCACTTGAAAGAAACTTGGGATCCAAGCTCAAGTTCTTTGACCCCAAAGCCTGAATGCCCAACCTCTGTACTCTACTGCTATCCTTGACCATGCTTGATGTATCTAGATAGAATGGAAATCTTGATTTTATTATAAATTGCTCAAAATTTTAGATCTTGTTAAGATGCAGGAAGATACTGTCCCCTTGCATGAGAAAATGACTCCTTATAATTTAAGAATCCAAACTCTAACACTTTATTAGAGATAAAGGGAAGGGGGGTGGAGGGGAGTACAGAGAAGAAAAGAAACCAATGTTATAGTAAACCAAGCCTCATTCTTGGCCACAGTTCTGATTATTGTCACTTTGTAGAAGACAGATCAACCTAATTTCTTTTTTTCTATTAAAGGCTTGATAGTTTTTAAGATGTGTCACATGGAGAAAAAAATAATGGTTGGGCATGATTTCAAATCAATTAAAAATTCAGACTGATAAATAACTTTAACTTACCTTGAGGTTATTGGTTAATCATTTGGGTTATTGCTACGGTCTGAATATTTGCTGTCCCCCCAGATTCATGTATTGAAATCCTAATTTCCAAAGTGATGGTGTTAAAAGTAAGGCCTTTGTGAGGTGATTACCGCCATTATAAAAAGAGGCCTGACTGAGCTTCTTTGCCACTTCCACCATATGAGGACACAGGAAGAAGGTGCCATCAATGAGTCAGAGCAACCCTTCACCAGATGTGATATTGACTAGAGTCTTGATTTTGGACTTCCCAGCCTCCAGAACTGAGAGAAATAAATTCATCATTTATAAGCTACCTTGTGTATGGTATTTAGTTATAGCAGGCCAAACAGACTAAGACAGGTATTCTACTAGCATATGTACTCTACTTTATTCTACCACACTTCAATTCTTTCATACATACATTGTAACACATCTACTTAGCAGTATATATATAACATATATCTGTTAGTTGAGATGAAAATAAGAAATCTCTACGTTATCTCAACCTTTTAAAAGTCAATCAAAGCTACTTAATTTGGACATGATTTTGTCCTAGGTTTTCAATCCTGGAAGCTCTTCCATGAACATGTTCTACTAATTAAATTCTAGCATTTCTGGATCTAGCTGTAATACAATTATCAAGAATCCTTCACCTGTGCCCTTTCCTGGGCTCTTGATGGAAATATTTTCAAGTCCCCAAGGTTGTCCCCATTATTTTGCAGCCTACCCTTAGTATTAAAGGGAAAAAAAATCAATTCCTTTCTCCCTGCTTCATATTTTTGTCCTTCTCCAGCATGGGAAGCCACTAACCATTTTTTAAGTGCTCACAGATAAAACTTGTCATATATGCATTCTAATAGTGGTGCTATGAATCTATTAGAATGCTCTCATTGTCAGCCAACACTATCAAATGCTTTCCTGACCCTACACATCTGAATCTTCTCCACACTTTAGAGCTTTTTTCAATTGCTACCTCTTCCATTAGTGTTCTTTTTAGAAACCTTCCATAATGATCTCTTTAGGTTAATGACCTTCTATAACCTCTGCTTTTATCAACTAGTCATGACCATCTCTATTATATATCTTGACATTCAACTAGGTATAATTCATGGTCTGGAACTGTTAATTGTTTCCATGTCTCTCTAAAATACAAATCTCTCCATCAAGATCATAAACAGAGAGAACAGACTTTGTTTTGTATTTCTTTTTTATGCTCCTAAGAGAATTCAGGCTCCTAAGAGAAAAAGAATATTTAAGTCCTTAAAAATTTACAAAATATGTTCCTAGCATGTTTTGCACACAGTAGTGACACAAAAATAGTTGATGAATTCAAATAGAAACCTATTATTTTGGTAGCTTCAATTTTAAAGTTTAAGCTTCTTGAAGAAATCCCAACTTCCGAATATTGGCCAACTGGGAAGACAAATGTGTTGAAACCAATAACTTCTCATTTGAATAACTAATGTCATTGTGTGACTAGGTATTCACATGACCACAGCCTATAAGACCATTACATCCGTATGAGACCACTAACAGAAGTTAAGCTGTCACTTAAGAAATTGCCACAATGGGAAACTAGACCACTTAAGATGAGTTTCTCTCTTATGGCCCTATTTATCCAGTATTGGTTTTGAATGAGGTTGACAATAGACACTGAAAGCTGATTTAAGCAAAGTATAAAATCCTTAACAGTGAGTGATCTTTACCATTTTGAGGAGGTCATCACTCATTAAGAGTTTGATAAAAACTATGGGCTAAAACAACGCTACAGCAAACATTAAAATTCCATCAACATATTAGGCCCATGCTTGAATCAGTTTAACACAAACCCACCCAACTCAGACACGACTTTTATTTTTAAGGTCAACTAGGCATCACATCGTTGTTGATGTACATAAAATAAGAGACAAGAAGACCCTGGAAAATGGCCAGATTTCTCAGATTACATCCCATATGAGTCTTTTTCTTTGGGTTGAGACTTGGCACCATTAATTAGTGACTTCACTTGGAAGTAAATGGGCATTAACCATCTGACTTTCATTTGTCAGGAGATTTCTGATTTAAAAAAAAATGGAATACATGGTAAATTCTGGACTACCTGTATTCTCCAAGGGCTTGGCATATGACTAAGCAAATATATTAGCCCAATGGTTTCACCTTTCCAAATGAATAGGCCTGGATCCAGAAAACACAAATCTTATAAGGTTGCCTGGACTGCCAGCTGCCTCAATTTTAGCACAACGATTTAATGTATTTTAAATAAATGTAACATAAGGAAAAAATGCTTTGTACAAATTGGTCATCTGTTGTTTTTCTGGCTGGCACCATGATTTATGTAATATATCAGAACGACATCTCTCTATCTGTCTCTTGGATAACAAAGTACATATGGAAGTTTCTTTATAGTGCTTTAACCCCCTGATTACTAGAAAGGTCCTATTGACTATTTATTATATAACATCTAAGGAAGTTAAAGATGCTGTCAAATATTTGAACATTTCGTTTTTAGTATAATCCACTCTCCTTATCCTGGATACTATCACATCCTTTCACTAAAGGCCATAGCATTCTTTTTCTGATTGGGTATGAAAGTCAGCACTCAAGATTTGGGTGGCACTCGTCCATATTCAAACTAAATTGTCATAATACCCAAATTACTCCTTATTGATTTGGTGCTAATTATAAGGGCCACATGTATAAATTTACTTGCTATCCTTTTTTTCAAGAAAAAAATACATAAATAATATATTCCTCCAATATAATGAAGCATAATGCAATTCTTGTGTTTTTGGTAGAGCACCAATACCAGTGATGACATCAGCACAATGCACTGGAGCATGAAATAGAACAATTGTTTTACCCTATTTTGGATCACAGACACACACACACACATTGTGAAAATCTTATGCAAACTTGGAACCCTCTCTCCAGAGTAATATATGTTTGTTCTTACATAAAATTTTGCATTAAATTTCAAGATGTTCACAAGTCAGAAGAACATAACAATATCATTCTGTATGTCTTTCAAAGAGAAAGCATTGTTTTAGCTCCCTAATTAATCCCATAGGAATAACATGGTGGATTTGTGTTGTAGCTTGCTTGTAACAATTGTTTCTGGGCTATTTAGCTTTCTTGGAGCTAATGAGGAAGGGGGTCAGGGTTCAATTCATTTAGGGGTCAGTTGGTTGTCATACAAAGAAAAGACCTTTGCCATATTGCTGGCCCGCCATCTTGCAAATTTATGCATTTTTCTCACCAATGAGCGAATGAATGGCTAAGAACAAACCATTACTTCTTCTAGAAATAAAACTCACAAGTGCCTTCTCTTGCTTTGGGAATATCGATAATTATACAATTATTGGAAGCAGCAAAGTGGTATAGTAGAAAGAGAAAAGGGTCAAGAGACCAGAACCAAAGTTTGCCATGAACTAGCTGGCTGTGTGACTTTATGCAAGTTATTTGGCTTCTCTGAGTTTGTTTTCACATTAAATAAGAAGGGAAGACTAGATAAAAAGAAAGATTTTAACTCAAAATTTCTGGTATTAAGATCACCACATGTGGAGGAATTACAATTTCACATAGTAGTAAAAAAAAAAAAAAGAAAGAAAGAAAGTATATCCTAAATAGGAAACCTCTGACAGTATTCAAATGATTCAACAATAATACAAAGTTCCCAGGGTGAAGCATTCTTATTGCTGTCATTGATAATGGGGAAACAATTCACAACAAATCCTACCTACTGATTTATAGTTGATCTATACAAATTTGCATTAATAGATATACATTTTGTGTTGAAATCTATCCTTAGTTCCTAGGGAAGAAAATACACATGTACCATTAAGTTAACAAAAGAGGAGAATATGATTTTAAAAATATTTAAAACCTCCTTGGTTCAACAGAAGGGGCCAGAAGGAGATCCTAAAAGAAGCCAGCCTCTTCTATAAGTCAGGAATATCAGATGGTTTCTCTGCATAGGCTGATGAAGTAAAGTACAGATTAAAGCATATAGTTACTTAACTTTCACTGCTCATGATAAAAACATTACCTACATTTGAAACCTCTCTATATTTCATTTTTTTACATGCAACACTTACTACACATGCTGACAATACATACACAGAGATAATGGATAGATGCTGTCAAGTCATGTTTAATGGTGGTTTTTTGTAGTATCAAAAAGTGCCTTTATTTTCTTTTTTTTTTTTATAGCCTGCTAATTTGGCTACAAAGCTAATGCCCATTTAAGGGAATATGGTGTGGGACGGCTGTGCAGCAATATTAAGTGAGGAAGCCATATGTTTCTCAGCCCCACCATACTGTCTGTGACTGCCCCTCACCCTTGTGAATTAGCTTTTTCTATAGATAGGCCTGCTGCGGGTGGAGTGCCTTTTTTTTTTTTATTACAGGTGTTTGGGGGAGATCACGCTAAATAAAGGTTTCTAAGAGAAGCAAGTCTGTGTAAAACATTCAGAAACAACAACTTGCTTTCCTTTAAGATGCAATTCACAGAGACCTGCTTCAGACTCTTAATTTATATTATTATCTTTATGTAGCATAAGTCACTGCTTGGCCTAGATAGCTGATACAGGGCTCAGAATATTCAGACCTGTCTGGTTTTGATTGTCTTATAGTTTATTTAGAAAAGTAATGGAAGCAAACTTATTACAGAACTATATTGTGACCAAAACTGAAAATATATGTCATCAAAAAGACAGTTTCATATTAAATTTCAAGAAAGGGTACACTTTTTGGTAAAGAGATAAAAAAAACTAATGAATCCTTAAATACACCCACAGTACAAAATTTCCCCCTTTTCTTGCAAATTGTCATTATATTTTCTTGCAATTTGCTGGTTTGGGGCAAAAATCTATGACACAGCAGCAATAGGTAGAAACATACAATAAAGTTAAGAGGGCCTTCAACTAAGAGAAAGGTTAAACATGGGCACTGACAACACCCATCATCAGAAATTATATTATCATGGTCTCCTTGAGCTCAAGAGAATTCACTTCCACTGAATCATTGGCTGCCCAAATTAAAGTGTAGGTATGCACAGCCTCAAAGAGGAAATCAAACGAGAGAGGGTATAAAAACAATACAAGTGGAGAAGTATGAGGTTTATATTTTTATGCTAATGTGCTGGTAAGAAAAGGGCTCCATTTGGGGAGCAATAAAGAAAGGGTGGGGGAAAGGCTGTGAGCAGATCTCTGTAAAAAACATAGAGGCTTTCTATGCAGATGGGGGATTTAAAAGAAGTAAAATGATAACCACATAGTCAAGAGACTAGAAAAGAGACCTTGATGTTTGATAGTTGTAATAACCTGCAGAGTGCTCTAATGGCTCGGGGATCAGGTGCAGAGCTACAGCAATAACGAGAGCTGAATAATTATCTCGGCCGTATCTGTATCACCAAAGTCCCAGTGTATGAGCTATATAAGGAGGCTTCTGCTGCCTCTCCAAGATTTCCTGAAATGTTAAATCACTGATTTGGGAGCACTTCCAGCATTAGTACTGCCCAGTTAGAAAGAAATAAAGCCCAGAATTCTCCTGTGGCAGTTCTAATGTCTTTGTTAATTATGAATTATGGGTAAACATGCAGACTCACAGAGGTCACGGCTGTCAGCAACAATAGTTTTCAAGAAGGATTTTTACGAGGGTCTTTTTCACTCCACCATAATGTCCGTTTTATATATATAAACAGAGCCAGGCATACAGAGGAAAAAAAACAACAACAACAAAAAAAAACCATGTTTGCTTTTTAGGGGAGTTGTATTTTTTTTTCCTTTTTTTCTCCCGCCCCCTCCCCTTGTGTAGAAGCATGTCACTGCAGCCAAGGCAAAGCAGTTCATAAGTACAGTTCTCCTCCGCGACTGACAACAGCTGCACTATTCCAAGGACTAGGCAAAAAGTCGCTGGGGCTGAGGCTGGGTTAATGACCAGACACCGAAAACCACCTCTTTCTTGTTAACAGAGTAAGCGGCCAGTTGGGTAACCTGTCAGCAGTGGTCACCTTTCACATACAGTGGAGAAACAAAAGCTACATATAGTATGCTTGATTAACCTCACTTAAATGGCAATGCTGATCTCAAATCTATCCCAAGAGTGCATATAAACAGGATTAAAATTATATTGTGTGTGGATTTTGCCCAACAAAAGCAACTGGCACAAAATCATTTTAATTAGGTGGTAGCGGCTGTAACTCATTCAACTTTGGCATTCATTCTTTTCATCCCATCAAAGAACTTCTGGGACCAACTTATAGTGTGGAATAAGGGTGGCGTTCCGCAGACAACAAATCATTCTGGTGCCTCAGCTTCATGTATAGGGTATTGGCATGTTGACAATTGGTAAACTGTACGACCAGATCAGAATTTGACCAGAATATTCAGAAAATCTGGTGCAATCTTTGTGCATACCGTTTTCCAGGTAGATAGCAGATTCAGAAAAAAAATTTACTATATTGACCTTCAAACTGTCAAAGATTGCTAGCATTAGTAGTCATTTTGGAGGCAATTTTCTTTGTGCATAGCAAAGTTAGGAAATATATTAACCTCCAAATGTAGGAGACTTACAGTTCAGTACTTCATTTCTCTTTCTGCCCTTTCTCTCCTAGCCCACTTAAATAAAATTTTCTTATTGTGGGACCTGTGAGGACTTCCCAGATTCCAGCATAGAACAGATGTTATACAACCTCCCCAGTGACCTTTCTTCAGAAAGGTCATTTGTTTACTTGAATCGACTTTTAAAATGAAAGCCGAGCAGGGTTAATTGTACCCTAGATTACATAAAAGACGGTTCACTATAAAGAAACTTTCTCTTCATTTTTAGAGGAAACACAGAAATGAGATGAAATGAAAATCCACAGAGCATGCAGAAAACTCCAATGTTCAGAAGATGGTTCCTCCCAGCCCAAGTGCTTACCAACAATGCGGCCTCCCTGTACAGACCTGAGTTAACTGCAAACCCTTCCATTTTAAGAAATATTCTATTTTAAGTTCTGGTTTCTAATAGCAATAGCACCAAAGAGTAGCTAATCATTCTCAGTAGATTCAGAAGAGCATATAGAGTCCCACAGACGTTGGTCCTAGGCCCAAGCTTTTCCCACACCAGTCCCTATTCCCACAACCTAGCTGAGCCCCACATTTTACCCTGCCCTGGTAAAGAGAAGGTGCATCCAAAGGCAAGGTACTTTTGTTTTTTTTAACAAGAACTCATAAGCAATTCAGGAAACCAATGTGCCTCAGGTATCCACCATGGAACAGACATTATCTTCCCAATCATCCCATGAACCTACACCACACAGTTTCTCAACCCTGGGGAGCATTGAGATTGCACCTCTATCTAGGCCCATCCCCACGAATTTGAATGTAACTGGTTATGCAGTCAACAAATATTTATTTCTACTATGTTATTATTAAACATCACTACCTAGATAACAAAGCGAATCAACAAGTCAGAGTGTAAAAAGGGAATCTGCCACTGGCTTTAACTGGGAATTCTTAAAATATTTACAGAAACAGATAATTGTCTGACTTAGAGAATAATGACCTACAGGAAATCTGACCATAAATATCTTCAAGTTCTAGGGAAGCTTAGTAAATAAACCAGACTATTCTGAATAATAGGCAAATATACAGAAGTGGTAAGAAAGAGAACGCTTAATTCAATGTGAAAACCAAGTGAAACTTAAGGCAAAGGCTTTTGGGATGACACAGGAAAAATGTGGCTTGGCTTCTTTGATAAGCCACGTGGATGTTAAAGAAGACGGTAATGAGAGAAAAATCCAGAGCCAATAAAACGAGCTACTTTGCTAGCCAACTACTGAATTTAAAAGAAAAATAAAAGGAATTGTTTCATAGCATCCAAAAACCAATTCTCATTTCATAATTTCTTAATCCTGTTTGGATTAAGAAACCAAACCATATTTCCTAGGAACAAAATAATTTAAATTTAACTGTGTTAAAAAAAAAAAAGATGGCTTTTGCACCTCATAGCCAGGCCTCAGAGAACCTTAGGAGTCAAGAGGGAAAAGGTGGGGTTGATCTCAAGGCTGGCAATGGCTGCTATGAGGGAGGCGATTTGATCCACTCAAATGTCTCTAGGAGTCAAGCTTCTATTTTCTCTCTATTCTTATTTTTACTTTTGCATTTTAATGTTGCCTGAATCTATTCCAAGTGTCCTTTGCCATGGCAACACCTGCAGGTGAAGGCCCTGCTCCTCGCTGCCAGCCTCGCCAGTGATGAAGAGGCAACTAATCACTGCACAAGGAAAGGAGTGCAATCTCCAAGACACCCATGAACAATTTGAGTATGAGGGTGTCCCTGAAGCACCCTCTTCTCACAGGTGTTTAACCTGTTCAGCCATACACCAGGAAAAGAGAAAGTAAACAAAGACCCTTTCTTTCCCTGTTGTTTGCATTTTATCACTCATCCAAGACCAATTTATTCTCTAAATTTGCATTAACAGCCCCAAGGTGTCAAAGTTATTTCAGCAGCATGTAATAGGGCCCCAACAGTGGAGAAGGAGCACTCTACTTGCTCTCCCTCCTCCACACCTCTGAGCCGGTGAGGATCTGAGGCCAACTCCAATGCTGCCCCTTCGATGCCAAATGACAATGTCCAGGGACAAGGCGTATGACATCACTGCCTTCCAGGCCTCTGACAATCATTCCGCATTTCTGAAAAGACTCTTATTCAGAGATATTTTCAGTCAGACCACCTATACTTCTTATTCATGCTGTCAATAAAAATAGAACGTTATCCACTTCTGTATAACGTTACAGCCTTTCAAGTCAGGCCCTTAACGCACTTCGTGAACCTTCTCTGGGTGCCAAGTACTGCTCTTCTTCCCCTTCTCCCAATGGACAAATGGGCATGCAAGAGTCAAGAATCTGACCCAAAGCTTGACTTAAATAAGTCAACACTAAGGACAGAAAAAGTCCTGAAAATCTGACGTTCTAGCCATCCACTTAGCCAGCCTCTCTTTGCTGGTTATGATTTCTACAAAGCTTTATATGCATATACCTTAGCAGGTCAAGGAGACCACAGGTGGCAAACTATTATTGTTTCCTGTTGAGACTTGTTGCAGAGTTCAGTGTGATTTAAACTTCTACATCAACTTCCTTTCTCTTTTCATTTACAAAGTTAATCTATTATTCTCTAAAGTTTGCAATAGGTGGGTCTGACTCACCCTGATTGGGCTAAGATAATCACAGGGCTTGAGCTTTTTGTAGGGCATGAGAATCTAAATTCACCATATAAAACCTCTAAGTTTAATTGTTTTGTTTTTAGGAAGTCCTTTCTAGAAACGTAGCTGCCAGTGATGGTGTATTCATTCCCCTTCCAAAAGTAAAAATCAAAACTTTCAAGAGGACGTTTTGCTCTGGAAACTTCTGAGATCAAAGGTCAAAAGGTTAGTGGTGGGCAATTGGCTGTTAGTCTCCTGAATCATCTTGATGGACCAAATAATGCTCCCAGTGGCTACTCATTCCTCTTCACCCTACTCCCAGTGCCCATAAAGTCAGTTTGACTGCCCTCTTCCAGCTTTCCTGAATAGTAAATTCCATCTTTTATTGTTGGGATCATTTTCGTTCACAAGGATGAATTCTCTATGGTTTTTCAGATCTTATTTTAAAAATCCAGATTCAGTCCTAATCACTGGTCCTGTCAGTTCTGCCTTCGAAATATCTCACAGATCCATCTCCCCCTCTCTAACCACACTGTCCCTTTAGCCAAGTCCTTCCTTGTAATTACACATGAATTATGCCAGGGTTTACACTCCTGAAGGGTAAAGATTTTTGCCTATATTCTTCACTAATAGAGTTCAAGCATCTAGAACAATGTCTGGCACATAGTAGGCACATCAAAAAATACAGGATAAATCAATGGGTAATTAACAGAATTTCAAGAAAGAATGAGTGAACAGACAAGTTCGATACTCTTAAAACGAAATTCCCAGTCCTCAGCCTCACATCTCTCCTCCCCAATCTCCACACTAGAGCCAGAATAGAACTTCTAAAATACACATCTAATCATATAATTCCATCCCTTAAAGTTTCTGAGTAACTCGTTATCCACTACAAGCTAAAATCACTCAACAAATAAGGCTATTCAGGATCTGGCCCCTGTCCCACTTCCAGCCTCTCGTTATTCCTCCCATACACAACATGGACTCTTACCATGCTGAGCCGCTTTCATTTTCTCACACACACCATTCGCTTTTACATTTGCTCCCTGGCAATGCCGCCCTCTCTGGTTTAATACCTTCACTTGCCCCATTTACCTGTCATTCTCTACTTCCACTTTGGCACTTCTATTAATATTGTTCTTTCTGACATTTCCTGGCCAGTTCATGCTTTTCCTTCTGTGTTTCCATGGCTACACACATGGCTGTCTTCCCAATAGACTGGGAGTTGTCTTTCATTTTGGTATAATCTACACCTAGCACAATGTCTGGCACAAAGTAAGTGTTCAATAAATGATCAAATGAGCCCTTAGCGCTACCATAGGAAACTCAATGAATTAAGAATTAAAAATTATTTTAGAAATTCTCTAACCCCATCTTCAGACTCCTGGCCTGCCTCTTCTTAGCTTTGCCACCTGGGGAAAGTTATTTAATCTGTCTTTGTTTCAGTTTCTTCATTTGTAAAATGGGGATAATAGTACATTTCTAATAACGTTATGAGTATCAAGTGGACTAATACACTTAGATTGCTTAGAAAAGTTTCTAAATCTAAGTTAACTCTCAGTACATGCTTATTATTTAAGAGGAGGAGGTATTAGGCAAAAAGATAAGTCACAGAACCTTAGATATGTTCAATGTTAAATTATTTGTTTAAAGATACACTAAATAGTAGTATAATCGAGACTATAATTAAAGTTTCCAAACCTCTCATTTTCAGTATAACCATAACCATAAGATGCTAGTTTCCAAATGAATTATGAAAACTTCTACATATGACATAAAAATATAAACGTATTCCATGTAGAACATCATTTAAATTTTGAATTTAAGTTTTTAGGTCCCCAATTTATATATTTATGCTGTGTACATGAAGTACAAAAAGAGAAATTTAAAATAATGGCCATGGGCCAGGCGTGGTGGCTCATGCCTGTAATCTTAACACTTTGGGAGGCCGAGTTGGGAAGATCACCTAAGGTCAGAGGTTCAAGACCAGCCTGGCCAACATGGCAAAACCCCGTCTCTAATAAAAATACAAAAATTAGCCAGGCGTGATCCCGAACACCTGTAGTCCCAGTTACTCAGGAGGCTGAGGCAGGAGAATCTCTTGAACCCAGGAGGCGGAGGTTGCAGTGAACTGAGATTACACCAATGCACTCTAGCCTGGGCGACAGAAAGAGACTCCGTCTCAAAAAGAAAAAAAAAAAAGAAAAAAGAAAAACCATGAAAGATAAATATACATACAAGTTCCAGTATTTTCTGACAACAAATGGATCATGGCACACTCCTCACTTAGAAGAGACCTGGAATATATCATATAGAATTATAGTTTGGTTTTCACATGTCTAATTTTCCTTCTAAATTGTGAGTTCATTGAAGACAAGAAAAGATTTGAACAAGACTTGAAAATCTTTGGATTTCAATGCAATTGCCTAACACCGTGCTGAGTGCTTACTAAATACACAATAGGTATTCCTTGTATTCAAAAAGAATGTGCCATCAGGGTGTGAGCTAAGAAACTGTAGTCATGTCAGCTTTTATGGAAATTTGAGCTGATTCTAAAAGCCCCTGCTTGAAATATAAATTTGTCTCCATATTTCCCAGAGTTTCAACTATAGCAACTTCTACACAAAAGATGCCCAAGAGAATATGTGTTGATCTCTGTCTCTTGGGAGAATGAACATAGGACACCTCTTTTTCTGGAAACTTGATCAGTAGGATTTTAGATAAAAGACCAAAATGACTAGTGGAGACTTGGAAATTATTAGAATGTTGCTCTGCACACGCAGAGCCCACTCTCCAGAGTTAGCAGTTCTTGAATTTAAAACCTTTACCTAAGATGATATTAGGCATATAGAAAAAACACAGGTAATTCCCCAAAACACAGTTACTAATAGTTTTTATCCCGTTGGAAAGAATTTAGATGCAGTATTTTAGATACATTGATAAGGATAGATTAAAGGTATAATACATAAATGTATTGCCTTAGTAAACATACAAGGACTAGAAAGACTTTGACCATAAGCCATAATTCCTTTCATTTCTGCAGAC